>NW_028318495.1:225000-525000 GCF_062004578.1 Staurois parvus | reverse complement strand
GTGGGAGATCTCGGGAAGGCAGTCCTGGCTCAGGGTGGGAGATCTCGGGAAGGCAGTCCTGGCTCAGGGTGGGAGATCTCGGGAAGGCAGTCCTGGCTCAGGGTGGGAGATCTCGGGAAGGCAGTCCTGGCTCAGGGTGGGAGATCTCGGGAAGGCAGTCCTGGCTCAGGGTGGGAGATCTCGGGAAGGCAGTCCTGGCTCAGGGTGGGAGATCTCGGGAAGGCAGTCCTGGCTCAGGGTGGGAGATCTCGGGAAGGCAGTCCTGGCTCAGGGTGGGAGATCTCGGGAAGGCAGTCCTGGCTCAGGGTGGGAGATCTCGGGAAGGCAGTCCTGGCTCAGGGTGGGAGATCTCGGGAAGGCAGTCCTGGCTCAGGGTGGGAGATCTCGGGAAGGCAGTCCTGGCTCAGGGTGGGAGATCTCGGGAAGGCAGTCCTGGCTCAGGGTGGGAGATCTCGGGAAGGCAGTCGTGGCTCAGGGTGGGAGATCTCGGGGCAGACCTGGCTCAGGGTGGGAGATCTCAGGGCAGTCCTGGCTCAGGGTGGGAGATCTCGGGGGGGCAGTCCTGGCTCAGGGTGGGAGATCTCGGGAAGGCAGTCCTGGCTCAGGGTGGGAGATCTCGGGAAGGCACCCCTTCTCTTATGTTGGGTATAGAGGGTGATCTGGAAGAAATCTCCCGCAAATGGCGAGCCTGTGAGATCACCTGTGTCGTGTATTCTGCACACTAATGACGGTGACATATAAAAGCAGCAAAGACGGGACTATTCCCTGTAATCTGGAGGTGTTCTCATTTCATGGCTGCGACCGCACCTACTGAGAAAGCAGTAAATGTATACATTAGATGTGAGCAAAAAGTGAAGAGATGCGCCTAAAGCAAACACAAATGTATATGTGGCCACACTATCTTTCTTTCACAAAGGCTCACATGTTTGCAGGGACCTAATGTGCCTGTGGAGGAGGGAGAGGGGCATTCTTTAGAACGAAAACAATAGTGTTCTGCTGAAAAAATGCAATCCAGCCTATCAAGAAGTTGCCTGGTGGGTTCCTAAGTGTTCTCTTATCTGAGCTGTTAATGGGTGCATTAGACAGATGTTGTCTCATGTATGGAGGCTCCTTTGATTACCGTAAGGCTTGTTGTTTTTCTGTCATGGATTACTGGTTGGTTTAGTTCAGATGCAAATTAAGCTTCGCCAAGTGATCGCAAATGCAAACAAAAAAAAAGATTACTGATTTATACTTACCTGCTTTTTGCAGTGGAATAGCACAGAGCACCCGAAAACCCTCCTCTACTGTGGCCCTCCACTGGCACTTGTGGATCCTCCTCTATGTTGAGTACCCTACGGGGGCATTCTTGTGGGCTCACTCCCAAGCCATGTTGTCTGTGTCTATAGACACAGACAGGAGGGCTCCGCCGTACCCCAAGCTCCCTTGGGAGCCAAAGCCTGTGAGATTGGGAAGTGGGGGTGGGGGATAAGCTTCTGCAGACGGGCACAGTGCTGGATCGAATGAGGGCTCAGCTAATTGTAAAGGGGAGGGGGTTGAGGGGCCATACTACTACCTAAAACATTTTTTTTTTTACCTTTAATGCAAGGAGTAAAAATTATTTAGGCTTTATAACCACTTAAAGGGTTAGTTCACCTTTAACAATACATACTCCATGCAGTGCATGAACACCTTTCCATAGCAGTAACCTAATCCGATTTTAAAAATATGGATTTATGCTCTTCTCATATCTGTAGGCCTTTGGAGTGGAGCCTGCCCCAATCCTCAGCTGTTAAGACGAGGCCCCCCTAGTGGTACAAGAGCAAGCGCTGTCCTTTTTAGCATCGTTCTGCTGAGCCCCTCGCATACGCAGCAGTATCCCTTGTCACAACAGAAGATTTCAGCAGATGCAACACTCTATCCCGTCTCAACTGCTGAGCTGATCCGCTCCACGGAAAGCACAGTGCGCATGTGCAGGGCTTGGAGGAAGGACAGCGCTCCCTCATGTACTGCTCCTCCTAAAAGTTGGTCCGTCCTAAAGAAGAGGGCAGTACTGGGATCCTTGGTTTAAATCTTGGCCCAGACATGATCTGCATAGAGCTTGTATGTTCTCCTTGCGCTTGCATGGGTTTCCTCCAGTTTTCTTCCAGACTTCAAGGGCAAGCTGGTAGATTTATTGACTCCTGTCTAAAATGGCCCCAATATGTGAGTTTTTCACTGTGTAGGATGTGGGTCTTCACGCCTATCCTGAAGTCTAGGAGGAAGCTGTGTGGCCCTTTCTTTCTTCCCCTGCCTTGAGGGATCTCTCTTCAGGAGAGCCCCTCACCCATTACTTGGTCCCCTTCATCTGATCATAAGGAGAGGGGTCCACGGAACCTTTTGGCTAGATGGACCTGAGTGTGCCTTGTCCCTATTCAGGGTCTTGCACCCTGAAGTCTAGGGGAGGATTTCCTTCTTACCTTGCCTTGGAGGGTCTCTCTTCAGGAGAGCCCCTCACCCAGTACTTGTTGGTTGGGCTTGGTTGATTATAAGGAGAGGGGTCCTCTGGTCCTTGTGGTTAGGTGGACCTAAGTGTGCCTTGTCCCCATCAGGAGTCTTGCACCCTTAACTCTAGCAGGAGGATGTGTGGCCTATTGTTTCCTTCTTGCCCTGGTTGGGGGGTTCTCTTTAGAAGAGCCCCTCACCCAGTCCTCACTCGCTTTTATATGATCATAAGGAGAGTGGTCGGTAGGACCTTGTGGCTGGGTTGACCTGAGCATGCCTAATCCCCATTATGAGTCTTGCATCCTGAAGTCTAGGGGGAGGATGTGTGGCCCTTAGTTTCCTTGTTCCCCTGCCATGGGGGTCTCTCTTTATGAGAGCCCCTCACCCAGCTCTTGTTGGTTGGGTTCGGCTGATTATAAGGAGAGGTGTCCTCCAGGCCTTGTGGCTAGGTGGACCTGAGCATGCCTTGTCCCCATCAGGAGTCTTGCACCCTTAAGTCTAGGAGGAGGATATGTGGCCTTTAGTCTCCTTCTCCTGCCTTGGGGGGTTCTCTCTTCATTAGAGCACCTTACCCAGTACTTGTTGATTGGCTTAGGCTGATCATGTGGAGCAGAGTCCACTGGACCTTTTGGGTTGGGTCCGTCAGGACTCTTGCACCCCAAGAGGGTCAGGATAGGGTCCTTCCTTCTTCTTTGGGAAGTGACCATATTACAAACCCTAGGTGAACTTTTTTGGTTAACTTTTGGTGTTTAGTTTTTGTGCCGAGAACAAACAGTATGTGTACAAATTTGGCTCTGCACATGTTACCACAGTCAGTTCCAAGCCAAGCGATTGTGGAGGGTTGAGGAAAGCCCTGGTGTGTTTCTATAGAATAAGGCTTCCAAGAGTATCAGACATGGTGCCCAGAGAGCCAGTCTACGGAAATGCTGAGAGCTGGATGCAGCAGACGTAGTTGGATGTGGGCTTTGGAGGGTGAACATGAGGAAGTACCTTGCAAGATCTGTTTTTTTTCATCCTACGGATCCCGGCTCTGAATGTGCCGCTTGTAGGCCCTTCTCTATTATGGCCGCCTTCATCAGAGCTGCCACCATCCCTAAATCCCCAACGTGAGCTCTGCATACGGCAAAAGTTTATTGCCAAAGGCATCAAAAATGGTTGGGGGCACCTGGCATTTGTAGCAGGTCACACATTAGCATGGGTTGGGGTCACTCCTCATTCGGTGCAGATAATAACATAAGAGGCATTGGGGGGCACCCAGAATTCCCTATACATGTGGCAGATGATGGCACCGCTTCCCTGACCCACACAGATCCTTCCATTCTCCCCCCATATCCTCATCCAGATCGACCTTTGTTCTGGCCGAGTGTGTTTTTTCTGACGTGTAAATCATACCAGTCTGCCTTCCTGTCTGAATGTTTTTTTTCCCTCTAAACATTTGGTTTTCATCTGCAACCCCTGAAATCCAAAGCATTTTCCCCCTTTGGTGGTGGTTGGGAAGCCGGTGGGGGAGATAGCACTTTTGAGTCCACAGATCCACAGTCCTTCTTGTATAAACTGCTTCCATTTTAGCTACAGTGCAGGAATGGGGCAGTGCAGTGCTGCCAGACGCCATTTTAAGAGCCTGCACAAGTTCCACATCCAGCGATGAGTAAGACTGTGATAGGTGAGTGTTTCTGCTAACCCTGACCATTCCTGCAGCATCACCCACTGCCACCAGCACATCCATTCAACATACATGTTACATAGGTCGCTGTGCTAGGCTTTGTCTTCAGGCTTGCTTCATGCTGTGTGCTGGATTCATCTGGAGCAGAGATTGTGCATGACTTGTGCTGTCACACCTTGCAGACATGTTACCGTCTGCTTTTTACCCTGCTGAGATCCAGGAGCATGCACTGTGAGCTCAGGAACACCCAAATGCCATATACAATCTATTCTTCTACTGTCTACAATGTAACACTAGACAGATGTTGCATGCAGAGCAAGTGCAGATGATACAGAGTGGAAAACAAAACAGAACCATGTAATCTTTCACATAGATACAATATACAATCTAATTTTCTGTGTTTTTTTTTACAATGTAACACTAGACAGATGATGCATGCAAATAACAAACTAAAACAATGTAACCTTTTTTTTTTTTCTCATTTTCTTCTCCCAGAAATGGGTAATGCAGAGCAGATTGCCATTAATGAGGAATATCTAGATATTATATGATAGATCCATGTAACCTTTTCCTGTCCCAGAAATGGTTAATGCAGAGCAGATGCCATTAAGAGGAGTATCTAGATATTCTAAAAGGGACTCGTGGAATCTGTATTCATTTGCCTGCCCCACAAATGGTTAATGAGACCAAATGTTCTTAAAGGGAATATCGAGACGTTCTATAATAGACCCTTGTAACCTTACTTGTGCTTTGCCTTCCCCGGAAATGGTTAACGCGGAGCAGATGCCATGGGGGGAATATCTAGATATTCTGTCATAGACCCATGGGACCTTTATATGTCCCAGAAATGGTTAATGCAAGGCAGATGCCATGGGGGGAATATCTAGATATTCTGTCATAGACCCATGGGACCTTTATATGTCCCAGAAATGGTTAATGCAAGGCAGATGCCATAGGGGGGAATATCTAGCTAGATATTCTATAATAGACCCATGGAACCTCTATTTCCTTTGCCTGCCCTAGAAACAGTTAATGCAGAGCAGATGCGCTTAAAAGGAATATCTAGATACCCTATAATAGACCCATGGAACCTTTCTTTTGCTTTGCCTTCACCAGAAATGGTTAATTCAGAATAGATGCCATGGGGGGAATATCTAGATACCCTATAATAGATCCATGGGAAATGGTTAATGCAGAGTAGATGCCATGGGGGGAATATCTAGATACCCTATAATAGATCCATGGGAAATGGTTAATGCAGAGTATATGCCATGGGGAGAATATCTAGATACCCTATAATAGACCCGTGGAACCTTTCTTTTGCTTTGCCTTCACCAGAAATGGTTAATTCAGAATAGATGCCATGGGGGGAATATCTAGATACCCTATAATAGATCCATGGGAAATGGTTAATGCAGAGTAGATGCCATGGGGGGAATATCTAGATACCCTATAATAGATCCATGGGAAATGGTTAATGCAGAGTAGATGCCATGGGGGGAATATCTAGATACCCTATAATAGACCCATGGAACCTTTCTTTTGCTTTGCCTTCCCCAGAAATGGTTAATGCAGAGCAGATGACATTATTATTATTATTATACAGGATTTATATGGCGCCAACAGTTTGCTCAGCGCTTTACAATATAAAGGGGGGCAGTACAATTACAATACAGTTTAATACAGAAGGAATAGGAGGGCCCGGATCATGGAGCTTACAATCTAAAGGGGAATGTCTAGATATATTATTATGGACCCTTGAAACCTTTTTCACTTTTGCCTTCCCAGAAATGGTTAATGCAGAGCTGATACCATTGAGGGGGAATATCTAGATATTATACAATAGATCCATGTAACCGTTTTTTTTTCTTTGCCTGTCACAGAAATGGTTAATGAGGAGCAGATGCCTTTTAAAGGAAAATTTCTAGATATTATATAATGCATCCATGTAACCTTTTCCTTTTTGCCTCTTACAGAAATGGTTAATGCAGAGCAGATGCTGTAAGGGGGATATCTAGATCATATATAATAGACCCATGGAACCTTTTTCCCTTTGCCTCTTCCTGAAATGGTTAATACGGCGCAGATGCATTAAAGGGAAATTTCTAGATTATAGATCCCTGTAACCTTTTCCCTTTGCCTCTTATAGAAATGGTTAATGCAAAGCAGGTGCCATGGGGGGGGGTTGGGGTTTCGTGTATTCAGATATTCTATATTGGACCCATGTAACCCTTTTTTTTTTTTTTTCCCTTTTCATGTCCCAGAAATGGTTAATGCAAATCAGTACCATTAAGGGGAATATCTAGATAATCTATAATAGACCCACGTAACCCTTTTCCCTTTCTAGATATTCTATAACAGACCGATTAAAACCTTTATTTTCTTTTCCTCTCTTAGACATGGTTAATGCAGAACATGCCATGGGGGGAAATATCTAGACATTCTGTAAGGGACACATGTAACCCTTTGCATGTCCCAGAAACGGTTAATGTAGAGTAGATGCCCTTAAAGGGAACATCTAGATATTCTATAATAGACTCATGGAACCTTTCTTTTGTGTAGCCTTCCCCTGACATGGTGTATGTGGAGTAGACACCATAGAGGGGAGTATCTAGATATTCTATAATAGATCCATGGAACCTTTCTTTTGTGTAGCCTTCCCCAGAAATGGTTAATGCAGTGCAGATGCCATGGGGGGAATATCTAGATACCCTATAAATAAACCCATAGAACCTTTCTTTTGCTTTGCCTTCCCCAGAAATGGTTAATGCAAGGTAGATGCCGTGACTAGACATTCTATAATAGACCCATGGAACCCTTTGCATGTCCCAGAAATGGTTAATGCAAGGTAGATGCCATGGGGGGAATAGCTAGATATTCTATAAGGGATACATGTAACCCTTTGCATGTCCCAGAAATGGTTAACGCAGAGCAGATGCCATGGGGGGAATATCTAGATACCCTATAAATAAACCCATAGAACCTTTCTTTTGCTTTGCCTTGCCCAGAAATGGTGAATGCAAGGTAGATGCCATGGGGGGAATATCTAGACATTCTATAAGGGACACATGTAACCCTTTGCCTTCCCCAGAAATGGTTAATGTAGAGCAGATGCCATGGGGGGAATAACTAGACATTCTATAAGGGACACATGTAACCCTTTGCCTTCCCCAGAAATGGTTAATGCAGAGTAGATGCCATGGGGGGAATATCTAGATACCCTATAAATAAACCCATAGAACCTTTCTTTTGCTTTGCCTTCCCCAGAAATGGTTAATGCAGAGTAGATGCCATGGGGGGAATATCTAGACATTCTATAAGGGACACATGTAACCCTTTGCATGTCCCAGAAATGGTTAATGCAGAGCAGATGCCATGGGGGGAATAACTAGACATTCTATAAGGGACACATGTAACCCTTTGCCTTCCCCAGAAATGGTTAATGCAGAGTAGATGCCATGGGGGGAATATCTAGATACTCCATAATAGACCCATGGAACCTTCCTTTTGCTTTGCCTGCCCCAGAAATGGTTAACGCAGAGTAGATGCCATGGGGGGAATAACTAGGCATTCTATAATAGACCCATGGAACCCTTTGCATGACCCAGAAATGGTTAACGCAGAGTAGATGCCATGGGGGGAATATCTAGACATTCTATAATAGACCCATGGAACCCTTTGCATGACCCAGAAATGGTTAACGCAGAGTAGATGCCATGGGGGGAATATCTAGACATTCTATAATAGACCCATGGAACCCTTTGCATGACCCAGAAATGGTTAACGCAGAGTAGATGCCATGGGGGGAATATCTAGATACTCTATAATAGACCCATGGAACCTTCCTTTTGCTTTGCCTGCCCCAGAAATGGTTAACGCAGAGGCCATTAAGGAGAATATATATATCGTTTGGCTTCGGCAATGATTGACAGCTAAGCAGCATCAAGGAGCCCACTTACCCTTTTTTTGCTAATACCTGCCATTGGTGTTCCTCCAGCATCGATTGGCGGGCGATTAATCACGCGGCGGGAGCGCTTATCAATAATCATAACTATAGATGCATTGACATGTCTCTATATTATTATGATCATTATTAATCTGGAAAGCAAAAGTGGGCACAGTAACCCTTTCCTCATCACATTTTTTTTCCCTTGGACGTGACGGCCGGATAGCAAATTCTTCTTCTGCTAGTCGGGTAAAAAAAAAAAAAAAACCCCACCAGCACAGACACACACACCCCTCCCCCATCAATCTTACCTTATGGAGAGAGTGTGAGGCTGCTGCGGCTCTGGCATCGCAGAGGTTATTACAAGTCTATGTCTCCATATTGGCCAGCAAGCTCTGTACATGACTAAGATGTAAGGGACTCTCCATAAACTGTGAATGATTCCACAAAGCAATGCCTAGTGCTCTGAAGGATCAGCTGTGTAGAGGAGACGATGTGTGCTATCATTTTCAGAGGTGTCTTGAAGATGCTCAGGGGGTGACAGGGGAGTTTATTTGTTTATTAAAGCTGATTTTTTTTTTAATCTCTTCTTCATTCAGCTTGCTGTAGTCCTCCTCCATGCAGACGTTCTTCCTTTTTGCAGAGTCCTGTGGGTCAGAGCCCCTGCCTTCTGAATCCTGACACTGGAACCACAAAGTGCTGTTTATCTGCCACTTTCCTATCCTTTCCACTTGTGTGTAGAGGGTGACTTGTCTTTTTTTTTTCTCCCCCTTTCTCAGGGGTTGTTTCCTATTTACCCCCCCCCCCCCTAGTCTGCATGTTGAAATGACTTTATGACTTCAATGCAAGGAATGGACTGACCCGTGTTGTTTTATGATCATAGAGGGGCGATTTATGGGTGTCTCGTACTTCTCAGAGAGAGCAGGGGGTTAAAAAAAAAAAACAAACCTAGAGCCATCACCTGCATTGTCTTCATCTATCATTGTGGGAGATTGACACTGGTGAGAGACGCAAAGCTTGCAGGGGATTGTTTCTGGGATCCACAGTTTTTGGGTCTTGTGTATGTTGACATGAGTGTCTCACCTGCCCACCCTTTTGCTTTTCTGTCTACAGTTTGGCAGAGGAAGAAGTGAAGACTGAGCAGGAGGTGGTGGAGGGCATGGATGTCACAACTCGATCTAAAGGTGAGGACCGTCCTTTTTCTGGTCTCTTCTCAGTGTGGAGATTGCTATCTGTGTACGGCTTGTTGTGTATGTGTTATATTTGGATTGCTAGGCTTGGGCTTTGCAGAGTTAGCTGCTTTGCTGATCTGTATACACCAGCATGCTCACACACATGTAAGATGGGACCAGGGTTGCTTCTCTGGGATGCCAAGGGGTGGAGGGGGGGGGGAATGTTTTTCTGTACCAAACTCACTTCCTGTTGGTGGCTTTCAGACACCTCAGGAATCCTCTGTTGGCACTCATTCTCCAAAATATCTAGAGCTAGAGAAAGAGTGGTGCTGTTGCCAATAGAAACCATCAGACATTTATTTTTATATGAAGATGTAAGGATTCTTATTGGCTGTGTGTGTTATCCCCGCTTATTGTAGCAGAGTATCAAACTGATGACTATACAAATACATAGGGGATTCAGGTAATATTAAATACGTTGGTTTATAGCCGTGGTCTCCAAACTGCGGCCCAAGGGGCAGATGTGGCCCTTGGTTTGCCTTTATCTGGCCCTTGGACATGATTCCTCCCACTGACACCAATTATGTGGTTCCTATTCCTTTCACTGACACTAAGGATGAGAAAATGTTCATACCAGTGACACCAAAAATGGGGCACTATTGCTCCCACTTACAGTATTGATAGGGCACTTTTTCTCCCACTAACACTCAACGGGGCGCTATTCATCCCACTGACAACCTCGATGGGACACTAATCCTTCCACTGACACCAATGATGGGGCACTTTTTCTCCCACTAATACCATCAATGGGGCACTATTCATCCCACTGACAAAATCGATGGGACACTAATCCTTCCATTGACACCAATGATGGGGCACTGTTCCTCTCATTGACACCAATGATTATTATTACAGGTACTTATATAGCGCTGTCAATTTACGCAGCGCTTTACATATATATTGTACATTCACATCGATGGGGCACTATTCCTTCCACTGATACCAATGATGGGACACTTCCTTCCACTGACACCAATGATGGGACACTATTCCTTCCACTGACACCAACGATGGGGCACTATTCCTCCCACTGACACCAATAATGGGGCACTATTCTTCCCATTGACACCAATGATGGGACACTATTCCTTCCACTGACACCAATGATGGGGCACTATTCTTCCCATTGACACCAATAATGGGGCACTATTCCTCTCACTGAGACCAGTGATGCAGCACTTTTCCTTCCATTCAAACTAATAATGGAGTACTATTCCTCCCACTGACACCAATTATGGGGCACTATTCCTCCCATTGATACCAACAATGAGGCACTATTCCTTCCATTAAAACCAATGTTGGGCGACTGTTTTTGCCCACTGATACGGTGGCATTATCTGCTCCCATTGGTCACAGTTCGGCCTCCCTAATGTCTGAAGGCCAGTAAACTGGCCCTTTGCTTAGCAAGTTTGGAGACCCCTATTTTATAGGATTCCTGCGCTGAGAGAGTATGCAGGCTGCAGTCAATGACCTTCTGAAAAGGCAGTGTTTGGCTGCAATCCCTATAATAAGATTTTATTTCCTGGAACCGGCATCATCTAGAGTTGTCACATGCATGCTTGTTTCAGGTTAGCTGTTAGAAGTATTATATTGCACAGCATACCCATACATGTGAAGATCAGGCCATTCCACGCAGGCTGCCCATACATGTGCAGATTGAACCCTCTGAGAATTGGCTTTCTGGGCTGGGTATGGGTAGCCTGACCTGGAATAGATTTGGCCATCCATGGTGAGCTGATAATGGGGTCTGTAAGCATTTGCCAAGCATCTACAGTATATGTGAAGATCAGGACATTCCACTCAGGCTGCCCATAAATG
Source organism: Staurois parvus (assembly GCF_062004578.1). NCBI lineage: Eukaryota > Metazoa > Chordata > Amphibia > Anura > Ranidae > Staurois > Staurois parvus. The sequence goes on along the minus strand of NW_028318495.1, from coordinate 513,878 downwards.
TGCGGATTGAACTGTCTGAAACTCCGCCTCCCCAGCTGGGGGTAGGCAATGGGCAGCCTGACGTGGAAGAGATTTGGCCATCCATGGTGAGCAGATTCTTGTCTCTGTAGGCATTTGCCAACCATCTACAATACATGTGAAGATCAGGAGATTCCACTCAGGCTGCCCATACATGCGGATTGAACCATCTGAGACTCCACCTCCTCAGCTGGGGGTGGGCAATCTGACCTGGCCATCCATGGTGAGCAAATTTTTTTTGGTCTCTGTAGGCATTTGCCAACCATCACATTGGAAGCATCATATGGGAGCTGCGTTTGTGCAATGATGGCCTCTTAAACGTCTGACTTCCATGGTAGGTCACCAGCCCGTGCTGGGAAAAGGCTTGGGTGCCGAACAAGTAGTAGACCCTTTACAACTCATGTCCTTATTGAAACTGCAAAGTTGCTCATGGATAGGCCTAGTGGCAAAAGAAGGCATATCCACTGGAATACAGATATGTAGTGCAGTAGCTTGATGTTTTTAGGTGCCCTATATAAGTTAAATATTACCTTCACGTCTGCCACGGCCTATGGAGTTAAGGGTTGACTGGCCGCCTCTGGTGTGCCATTAGAATGAGAATTTTTCCATTTAAGTGCGGAAATCCTAAGACAAATTTATGCAAGAGAGAGAAAGGCACCTGCAGGCCAGAGGTCAAAGTTGTTTGAGTCAGTTGAGTCTTGGGCAGTCAAAATATTTTATACAGGTTGGATACCGACCTCAGACTTGGGCCTAAACGTGAGAGTAAAGTTTTCCTAAAAATAATTTATGGGTCAAATACTAATGAATGGAGTAACATCCCGCACCGTGAAAGTATGGTATATTGAGGGCCGGTGGAAATGCTTCAACTCAACACAGGAATACAAGGCGGCTTCTTCTTCCTGCAGTTCCATTCTAGGCCTAGGAGCTGTGACCACGGGTTGTCCTGGCAGCACAGCAAAAGCCTTCCTTAAGGGAAGTATAGAGACCAGGGCTGGGACAAGTGGTGGGCAGAAGGGACAGCTGCCCTGGGCGCAGTGGGGATTTGGGGGTTGTGCTAGAAGGTGTTATTTGCAGAAGGGGGGGGATTTATACTAGAAGGGCAGATTTCTGTTAGGGGTATTTGAGGGGGAATTTGTGCTAGTCGGGATGATTGGGGGGATTTGTGCTAGTGATGGAAATCAGGAGGGGGTTTGATGGAATTTATGCTCAGAATCGAAATTTGGGGGGTAGAGGATTTGTGCTGCAAGTGGGTAGATTTGGGGAGGTAGAGGATTTGAGCTGGGTGGGCGAGTATGTACTGGAGGAGGGGGAATTTTTGTTTGGGAAGATTTTTGGCTTGCAAAGGGAATTTGTGCTTGATTGTTGAGGGGGGGGGGGGGATTTTTGCCGACACATATGCTTATACATATATGATAGAGACTACCACTTTTGACCAGGAAGACTCACTGCCTCGCTTTCTTCCTTGTTGGCAGCTGAAGCCTTCATATTCTTCTCATGGAAGGTTTACTTTGATGGTGCCCTCTTGGTGCTGTTATATCTGTATATACCTGTGAAAAGATGATGATCCCACCCACAAGGTTGGTTTGAGGACCACCTCTCTGTATGTCAAAAAGCAGTAACTTACACTTGGCTTATACTGATATCCCTCCTTTATGTATTTCAACCCCAAAAGACCGAATGACAAAGCAAGGTTGGAAGTCTAGATGAAGGTAGTCTGATAAGGAATTGTCTTTCCCCCTTGGTTATACCTTTTATGATGGTGCAGCCCATGAAGGTTCTCATGGAGGTCTACAGTTGTGTCTTCCTGTGTGTGTTACCACATGAAGCATTCAGGAGGCTAAACATAGACGTGTAATTGCGTGCCTTTCCCCTGCACATGTGCTGTCCTGTGTGTGTTCCTGAAGCTTAGTAATATACCAAGAATGTATTCATCTCAGGCTGAAGAGTGTAGTGGGCCTCTCGGCTCACCAATTTTTTGGCAAGAACAACCGACTGGATTTAAAGCTGCTCTAATATATGGTGTTTGGAATCGGAAAGGTTAAACGGGCACGGTGGCCATTGTACGCCATCAGTGTACACTTTTACTTTCAGGGGCCTTTTCTAGTACTCTGATCCATTTAGATTGCCATGGAATGCCTTGATATGCAAATAATAACCAGTTTCTGCGGTCGCCAGCCCTTCTGCCTCAAAAGTAGTATTATTGGCTCATCACGGTGATGTGTGGTCTCAGTAACCAAGAGAAAGGCTCTGCAACCATGGAATTGGTGGTATTGTCCCTGGCTTCTCAGAGCCTTCTACAGGGGATAACAATAGATATGCAAGCACGTGGAGGTACCCACCATACTGAATACATTTATGTATACAATATCATTGATGCCCAAAGGTGCTTGCTGTGGTGCAATGAGAACACTTTAATAAATGAGGCGCAGTGCTTCCAGCCTTCCCAAATGTCTCCATCTCATCACACTCTCCTAACATTTTCAATAGGCCCTTCATAGGAATTAATTGCCATCAGAAGGGTAGAGAGAAGGCCAGGAGCAGATCTTTTCTATTTTATGGAGGGTCATGTTGGAGGGTGTGATATCCCAGTGGTGAGTGCAATCAGAAAGGTATAGAGAATGCCAGTAGTAAAGTACTCCCCTATGGAGGGTCAGGTTGGAGGGTTTGATATCCTGGTCCTTAATGTAATCAAAAAGAGTTAGAGAATGTCCGGAGTATTTTCTGCCTTTACAGAGGGTCATGGTGGAGAATATGGCATCCTGGTGGTGAGAGCAATTCTAAAGGTAGAGGGAAGGCCAGCAGTAGAGTATTTTCTACCTTGTGCAGGGTCATGTTGTAGGTTCTGGTATCCCGGTGAGGAGTGCAATCAGAAAGGTAGAGAGAAGATCAGTAGTAGAGTATGTTCTACTTCATGGAGGGTCGTGTTGGAGGGTGTGATAGCCCGGTGGGGCATGCAATCAGAAAGGGATAGAGAAGATCAGTAGTAGAGTATGTTCTACTTCATGGAGGGCCGTGTTGGAGGGTGTGATAGCCCGGTGGGGCGTGCAATCAAAAAGGGATAGAGAAGATCAGTAGTAGAGTATGTTCTACTTCATGGAGGGTCGTGTTGGAGGGTGTGATAGCCCGGTTGGGCGTGCAATCAGAAAGGGATAGAGAAGATCAGTAGTAGAGTATGTTCTACTTCATGGAGGGTCGTGTTGGAGGGTGTGATAGCCCGGTGGGGCGTGCAATCAGAAAGGGATAGAGAAGATCAGTAGTAGAGTATGTTCTACTTCATGGAGGGCCGTGTTGGAGGGTGTGATAGCCCGGTGGGGCGTGCAATCAGAAAGGGATAGAGAAGATCAGTAGTAGAGTATGTTCTACTTCATGGAGGGCCGTGTTGGAGGGTTTAATAGCCCGTTGGGGAGTCCAATCAGAAAGGGATAGAGAATATGAGTAGTAGAGTATGGTCTGTTTTATGGAGGGTTGTGTTGGAGGGTGTGATAGCCCGGTGGTGAGTCCAATCAGAAAGGGATAGAGAATATCAGTAGTAGAGTGTGTTCTATTTTATGGAGGGCCATGTTGGAGGGTGTGATAGCCCGGTGGGGCGTCCGATAGTCCGGTGGTGAGTCCAATCAGAAAGGGATAGAGAATATCAGTAGTAGAGTATGTTCTACTTCATGGAGGGTCGTGTTGGAGGGTGTGATAGCCTGGTGGGGCGTGCAATCAGAAAGGTAGAGAGAAGGTTCTCCAGATTCATCTGTAGCCATTCGCACTTTTCTTTTACTCCAAAGAACTGCGGGCCTTGTCTTTCCCGCCCCGCGTCCCACCTCTTTGTTTACGTGAGCTGTGTGGCAGGAATGACCCCACCTGCAGCTTGTTGGGTGCAAGTTCAGCTAGAGGGGAGTTTGGAGGACACAGGAGCTCATGTCTAGTGAGGAGCAGAGAATTGTTTGGCTTTATGGAGTGTAATATATCCAAGAGGTTGGTTTCTCCAGGCAATGCAGACAGTTCATCTTGCAGGCACATTTTTGTACATCAGGCCGCACCCTGTAATGTTTGTCAGTCATTTCTTGTATTGCAGTCTCGCAGCATTACTAGAACCTTTTCCGTTCAGAACAAAGTGAATGCATTTAATTCAGCAGACCTCAGCGGTGGACGGGGGCTAGAACCGTGCCGGGGGGGGGGGCGGCTTAGCTCATTTTTTGTACTTCAGGGAGGTGATGTTTTTCAGACACCATTTTGTTTACTTCCTCAGCAGAGTCCTCAAAATGGATCGGTGGAGGAATGTTGGCAGAGACGTGCCGTGGTGTCACAATTTATTGTGCTCTGGGCTTATCTGTTGACCAGCCGGCACATCTGGGATTTCAGGCTTCTGCTAACAAATGGCCAGTTTATTTTCCACTCCAAAATTGTCATCAAAGAGACAAGGTATTGACTGGTGTGTGCTAATGAGGACAGCAGGAGCCGGTTCCCACGGAGGATCCTGTAAATACCCCCCCTCGGCCTTGCAGTTTGTGAATTTGGGGGGTTTCAGATGCTACTTTCATCTCAGAGACGGATTTCTTAAAGCTGATCTCCAGGCAGAATACAAAGCAAACACCAACCCAGCTCTGCCATCATCAATGCACCATTAAATGCATTTATTATTGCATGCAAACAGTGTATGTATCTGAATGTGACCCAGTACCCCCTTCTTGGAGTCCCTGTGCAGCAGAGCTCAGAATGGAAGAGGTGGAAGCTGCACAATAAGCCTAACGAAGGACATGTTGATAGAAGGAGACAGACTACTGCTTCTCCTTCACAGGTTGGGGGAGGGACAAGACCTGCAGGCGTTAGGGCTCCTTCACATGGGCTTTGCTCTTTTTTTGAAGAGCGATCTGCGTTCAGGTCATCCTTCAGAGTCAGTAGGTGAGGAGGGGTTGTATTGCCACCTTACCGCCTGCTTTAAGCCCTTTGACCCCACACCAGCACACCCCAATCGCTTGCATTGCACGTGTTTGTGGGGCACTTGTAGAGCGGCCCAATTCCCTTGAATGGTTCGCGAGCATTTGGTGGTTTTGAGCAACAGGGGATATAATCCCTGACACGGCTGTGAAGCTAGGCAAAGCCGCTGCAGCATGTGTTCACTTTGGCTGCTGCTTCTGTAGCTAAGGGGGAGCTGTTGGGGGCAGTAAAACTGCAGCTCAACCATTGAGTTTTATTGCCCCACCAAGCCAGTACTCAAGTGCAGCAGCAAAAAACCAGGTCCCCTCCCTTGACAGGGAAGGTTTTGCTTTCGCTGGATAAACAGAAATACAACTAATCCCTCTTAGATTGTAAGCTCCCAGGATCAGGCCCTCCTATCCCTCTTGTATTGATCTGTATTGTCTCCCGTTATATTGTAAAGCACTGAGCAAACTGTTGGCGCCATAAATCCTGAATAATAACTACTACTTTTTGACAGGTAAAGCAGCTTTGTATTTCATATGTGTTAGCTGTTTGCCTGGAGGTTAGCAGATGGGCATTAGTACCCCCCCCCCCCCCCAACTCTGCAATGGATAAATATCCATTGAATGAGTTTCTGTGGGTGGGCAGCATTTCATTCTACAGCCTGTTGTTTGCTTTTCCAGTCCTGAGAAACTGTTAATGCCTATTAGCAATCATAAACACAAATCAGCACAAGGGACATTACTTGCAGTCAGTAGGATGTGTCCCTTCTGCTGCTCTCTGAAATCTTCCTCCATTAATCCCCTACTGCCTTCCCTTCCTCCTACCCATACTGCCTTCCCTTCCTCCTACCCCATACTGCCTTCCCTTCCTCCTACCCATACTGCCTTCCCTTCCTCCTACCCCATACTGCCTTCCCTTCCTCCTTCCCATACTGCCTTCCCTTCCTCCTACCCATACTGCCTTCCCTTCCTCCTACCCCATACTGCCTTCCCTTCCTCCTACCCCTACTGCCTTCCCTTCCTCCTACCCCTGCTGCCTTCCCTTCCTCCTACCCCATACTGCCTTCCCTTCCTCCTACCCCTACTGCCTTCCCTTCCTCCTACCCCTGCTGCCTTCCCTTCCTCCTACCCCATACTGCCTTCCCTTCCTCCTACCCCTGCTGCCTTCCCTTCCTCCTACCCCTGCTGCCTTCCCTTCCTCCTACCCCATACTGCCTTCCCTTCCTCCTACCCCATACTGCCTTCCCTTCCTCCTACCCCATACTGCCTTCCCTTCCTCCTACCCCATACTGCCTTCCCTTCCTCCTACCCCATACTGCCTTCCCTTCCTCCTACCCATACTGTCTTCCCTTCCTCCTACCCCATACTGCCTTCCCTTCCTCCTACCCCATACTGCCTTCCCTTCCTCCTACCCATACTGTCTTTCCTTCCTCCTACCCCTGCTGCCTTCCCTTCCTCCTACCCCTGCTGCCTTCCCTTCCTCCTACCCCATACTGCCTTCCCTTCCTCCTACCCCATACTGCCTTCCCTTCCTCCTACCCCATACTGCCTTCCCTTCCTCCTACCCCATACTGCCTTCCCTTCCTCCTACCCCATACTGCCTTCCCTTCCTCCTACCCCATACTGCCTTCCCTTCCTCCTACCCCATACTTCCTTCCCTTCCTCCTACCCCATACTGCCTTCCCTTACTCCTACCCCTGCTGCCTTCCCTTCCTCCTACCCCTGCTGCTCTAATCTTTGGGTGCGGCTGGGAGTTAATAATGAAAGGCACTCCTCAAGAGTACCCAAGTATGCCCACCCCTTTCCGCCCAGCTCCTCCTTCCATAGAAGCTGTACTATAGCTTTCATCAATGAAACGGGATCTATAAATGGAGGATGCGGACCTTTCAATCATCCACCATTCATAAATCCTGTAGTATGATCTCTTGGCTGGCAAATGGAAAAAAATTATATTTAACGCTAAAGTCTAAGGCTTTTGGGGGTTTAGATCCAGGTCCGGGGTCTTTGGGGGGAGAGCGTCTCCAGTAGACGCCACCTTTATATGCTGTCTGTGGTGTAAAGTTCATGGATCCAAAGTCTGTGCACGTTCTTCGTGGTTTTTTTTGCTATATCTTTGTTTTGTTGTTTTTGTATCAGTAACCATTAATTTACAGTGACATATAAAGTATCAATTGTTTAGTTGTTCTTATAGGTCTTCATCTGGTGCCAACAGATTACACAGTGCTTTGTATAAGCAGAACCGCATCAGTCCTTACCCTCACAGAGCTTAAAGTCTAAGGTCCCTATCTCACATGAACATATACACATCCTAGAGTCATGTCAGGACCCGGATCTGATCCTGCAACCTCTGTTCTGTCTGGCAGACACCTGAGATGTTGGACAACTCCCTGATTCCTTAGACAACCTTGCCTTCCCATATGGAAGAAAAATATATTTGAAATATATTTTAAAAATATTCTTCCCAAATATATTGCCATATATTTGAAATGCTACAATTTTGCCCATATGCAATATATTTCAATGAATATATATATATGTATGTATGTATGTATGTGTATATATATATATATATATATATATATATTGCATGTTGAAATGCGTTTTTATTTCAAAATGTTTTTAAACATACATTTCAAATATACTGTATGCCTTTAAAAATACATATCTACATTTTTGGAATACATTTACAAATATATGGTAAAATGGCTTTTTTTCTGTTAAAAAAATGTTTAAGAATATATTTTTATAAAAAAATTTTTTTGAAATAAATATATTTTCTAAAATTATTTTCTTCAGATTTTTTTTTCTTTTAACATAAAAAAAAGTCATTTTTACATATATTTGTTGATGTGAGGAGTACCTGGTCGTGGCCGGTTTATGGTGAAATGATGATGTTCTTTCCAGTTCCGGATTATGGCCCCAACAGTGCTCACTGGAACATTCAGGCGTTTAGAAATCCTGCTGTAACCAATGCCGTCAATGTGTTGCAACAATATGGTTGTGAAGGTCTTGAGAGAACTCTTTGCTTTTACCCATCATGAGATGTTTCTTGGTAATGAGACACTTTTTTTATAGGCCATTAGTTTTGACTGAACCCGCTGATATTAATTTGCACTGACAAGGGGCAGGATTGCTTTCTGATTACTGATACATTGCAGCTGGTGTCTTGGCTTTCCAGCAACTGGTGTCTTGGCTTTCCATGCCTTTTTGCACCTCCCTTTCTTTGTGTGTTCAATACTTTTTCCCTGTCATTCCATTTTATTACACATAACTTAATTTTTGCTTTCTTTGTATGTATGGGTTGCACGGGTTGTTACCGACATGTTGTGAACATTTAATGTCAAAAACACCTTTAGAAATATATTTACCTAGACTAACACATCAGTATTGAACACGTCACCATTTCTCTAGGTAAATATATTTCTAAAGGTGCTATTGACATGAAATGTTCACAACATGTCAGTAACAACCCGTGCAATCCAGACATACAAAGAAAGCAAAAACAAGTAAGTTTAGAAATTAAGTTATGTGTAGTAAAATGGAATGACACAAGGAAAAAGTATTGAACACACGAAAAAAGGGAGGTGCAAAAAGGCATGGAAAGCCAAGACACCAGCGGAAATCTTTCAGTAATCAGAAAGCAATCCTGCCCCTTCTCAGTGCAAAATAATATCAGCGGGTTCATTCTCAACTGATGGCCTATAAAAAGGTGTCTCATTGCCAAGAAACATCTCATGATGGGTAAAAGCAAAGAGCTCTCTCAAGACCTTCGTAACCTTATTGTTGCAAAGCATTCTGATGGCATTGGATACAGAAGGATTTCTAAACATCTGAATGTTCCAGTGAGCACTGTTGGGGCCATAATCCGGAAGTGGAAAGAACATCATTTCACCATAAACCGGTCACGGCCAGGTGCTCCTCGCAAGATTTCTGACAGAAAAGTGAAAAGAATTATCCCAAGAGTTGTCCAAGAGCCAAGGACCACTTGTAGAGAGCTTCAGAAAGACCTGGAATTAGCAGGTACAGCTGTTTTAAAAAAAAAAAAAAAAAAAGCAATGCACTCAATTCATTTTAAAGGGGGTGGTTCTTTTCTATACCCATTGTATATGTGCGTGTGTGTGTATATTTATTTTCCGCATTAATGCAGTTCCGGCACTGAATATGTGAAATGGCAAGGGGTGCTGGGGTGTGCTGGAGGGTCTATTGATTCTGGGGGGGTCTATTGATTCTGGGGGGATCTATTGTTGCAGGGTGTGTGGGTGTGGGGGGGAAATCTCTTGATGAAGGAGGGGTCTGTTATTGCTGAAGGGTCAATAGTTGCCGGGAGGGATCTACTATTGAGGGAGGGGGTCTGTTGTTGCTGGCTGCTAGAAGATCTATTGTTGCTGGAGTGGGTCTATTGTTGCTGAGGGGGGAGGGTTGTATTTTGTTGCTCAGGGTGCTTTTGTTGCTGGCAGCAGGGGATCTATTTTACTGCTTTTTATGCTATCATTAGAAAATTCCATACAAATTTCTCAACGTCACAAAATGATTCTGTATTCAGTATACTAAAAAGGGTAGTACTTGTAGGTGTGTAGGCGGTTGAACCAAGGGATGGTGCTCGTAGGTGGGCAGGGGGCGTAAACAGACGGTGACTTGGAAGGGGGGAGTTCCTGCACCTATTCTATTAGGGGAAAAAAAGTGTGTGTTTGTATGTTTGTGTCCGTCCCCACAGGCTTTAAAAGTCATCATGGTGGCCTGAAGCATTAGGCCCTTTTCACACAAGCTTTCCCATCCACCCTTTTTTCAGGAGGACCTGTTTGGAAGCTCCATGCAAGTCTATGGGCAGATGAATGTAAATGGACGTGTATCCGTTTACATCTGCTTACCATTGAGCCCATTCAAGTCCGGGGAAAAAAAAGGTAAAGGACAGCGACCTAAATGTGACAGGTTGGAGGTAGCCTGATGTAAACCGATGAAAACCTAACTGCATCCGGCCGCCCATACAGCCATCATGGGTTTTTCCAACATCTGCCATCAACACGAATGAAAAAAGGAACACAAAAGTGACTTCTGTCCCATTCAGCTCTGGTTCAGCAGGGGACCTATTCACGGATACCCTACTGAAAAGAGCGAAACCATCCAAGTGAAAGGACCCACAGAAGAGCACCTAGGACCGTGGCCTCATTGACTAACATGGCTCCCCCTGGTCTCCACCAGGGTTAGCATGGCATGAATATGGTCCAAATGTCACACTGGCACAGGATGTAGCACTATATGTAACCTTAAAGTAAAATTCCGGCTAAAGCCCAACGAGTCTTAAAAATGTTCCCTGCCAACACAATGCTGACTAACATTTGTTAAAAAAAGATGTCTTTACTTATTTTCAGCCCGCTTCAATCTGCTCATGTGATGCGATCCCCCTACGTCAGCCAATGGTGGCTGCAGGGGAGAGGAGGGACCACTAAAGATGGCTGCAACATGGGAGTCTATGGGTGACATCATAGCTATTGTTGGGCAGTATGTCCATTCCCCTGCAGCTGCTGTTGGCTGACACAGGATATCATGTGACCAGACCAGAGCGGGCTGAAAACAGGTGAATATATACACTCATCGGCCTCTTTATTAGGTCCACCTGTCCAATTGCATGGTAACACAATCTGCTAATCAGCCAATCACATGGCAGCAACTCAATGCATTTACGCATCTAGACGTGGTGAAGACGACTTGCTGAAGTTCAAACCGAGCACAAACTGCTGATCTACTGGGATTTTCACGCACATCTATCTCTAGGGTTTACAGAGAATGGTCTGAAAAAGAGAAAATATCCAGTGAGCGGCAGTTGTGTGGAGGACAATGCCTTGTTGGTGTCAGAGGAGAATGGGCAGACTGGTTGGAGATGATAGAAAGCCAACAGTAACTCAAATAACAACTCGTTGCAACTAAGGTATGCAAAATACCATCTCTGAACACACGACACGTCCAACCTTGAAGCAGATGGGCTACAGCAGCAGAAGACCACACCGGGTGCCACTCCTGTCAGCAAAGAACAGGAAACGGAGGCTACAATTCACACAGGATCACCAAAAGTGGACCATAGAAGACTGGAAAAACGTTGCCTGGTTTGATGAATCTCGATATCAGCTGCAACATTCAGATGGTAGGGTCAGAATTTGACATAAATTTGGCATTGTATGTTGGCATTTGGCTTGTATCAGCGGTCCGGACTGGTGCTGGTGGTGTCATGGTGTGTTGGATCCATCCTGCCCTGTATCAACGGTTCAGGCTAGTGGTGGTGGTGTCATGGTGTGGTGGATCCATCCTGCCTTGCATCAATGGTTCAGGCTGGTGGTGTTATGGTGTGGTGGATCCATCCTGCCTTGTGTCAACGGTTCAGGATGGTGGTGGTGGTGTCATGGTGTGGTGGATCCATCCTGCCTTGTATCAACGGTTCAGGATGGTGGTGGTGGTGTCATGGTGTGGTGGATCCATCCTGCCTTGTATCAACGGTTCAGGATGGTGGTGGTGGTGGTGTCATGGTGTGGTGGATTCATCCTGCCTTGTATTGATATTTCAGGTTGGTGGTGGTGTCATGGTGTGGTGGATCCATTCTGCCTTGTATTAGAGGTTCTGGCTGGTGATGGTGGCATGGTGTGGGGGAGATTTTTTTGACATACTTTGGGCCCCTTAGTACCAATTGAGCATCGTTTAAATGCCACGGCCTACCTGAGTATTGTTGCTGACCATGTCCATCCCTTATGACTCCAATGTCCCCATCTTCTGATGACTCCTTCCAGCAGGATAATGCTCCATGTCACAAAGCTCAGATCATCTCCAACTGGTTTCTGGAACATGACAATGAGGTCACTGGACTCCAATGGCCTCCACAGTCAGTAGATCTCCATCCAATAGAGCACCTTTGGGATGTGGTGGAATGGGAGATTCCCATCATGGATGTGCAGCCCACAAATGTACAGCAACTGCGTGATGCCATCATGTCAATATGGAGCCAAATCTCTGAGGAACGTTTCCAACACCTTGTTACATCTATGCCATGAAGAATGAAGGCAAAAAGGGGTCCAACCTGGGACAAGCAAGATGGACCGAATAAAGTGGCCGGTGTGAGTGTGTGTATGTGTATGTATGTATGTATGTGTATGTGTGTGTGTGTGTGTGTGTGTGTGTGTGTGTGTGTATATATATATATATATATCTTTTTTACACAGGTTAGTAAGTATATGTTATAAAAGGGGGGAGGGGACATTTTAAGACTAGGTAAGCTGGAATTCCCTCCTCGCCCAAAGTCCCAGAACCCTTTACTGCCAATGTTTGGCCTGGTCTGTGCAGTTCACAAGGAGGTATTTTCATGTCTGCAATCCATTTAGATGACACAACAGTATGGGGGAGGTGTGAGGTGGGGGAGGTGAGGAAGAGAGAAGGCTGGAGTTGTGTGGTCACACCACATTTGTCCAGAATCCTGGATCTTTTTCCTTCTTTGTTACATTGTAACAAATGTGTTCTCTAACAGAATTACATGCAATTTCTTCACAAAACAAATATTTCCTGCACTAAACTTCCAGGCAGCCCGCGCTGACGGTGTCATATCTCGGGCACCGAGTGACGTCGCATTTGCCATGGCAACCTGGCTCCCTGCATTCTTAGAAAATGACAGTGTGCCTTTCCCCCCTGAGATCCCATAACAGTGTGTCCTTTGTCTGCCGTGCACATTATTCCTTCCCAGAAAAGGCCTCACCCTGTGTATATGGGCCTGCTAATACGCCTGATGTTTTCTTCACAGCCAAATACTGACACACTGGACCTGGAGAAAATCAAGACACTAAACATTGTCATTGGTCTCTCTCTATCCAGAGCATACTGTAATAAAGGGTCTCCATAGGTAGAGTGTGTAGGACTGATTACAAGAACCACTGTAAAAGAAGAAGCTTCTTTCCTTTAGTCTAGTCAGTCTAGAGAGAAAATCAAACCACACGTTATAGTGAGAAGAGACTAAAGCTGTGGTCTCCGAACTGCCAACCAGGCCCTTGGGCCACTATTCCTCCCACTCCCAGAATGCCCCTTACTTTGGTGGTCAGTGGGAAGAATGTCCCTTACATTGGTGATCAGTGGGAAGAATGTCCCTTACATTGGTGGTCAGTGGGAAGAATGTCCCTTACATTGGGGGTCGGTGGGAAGAATGTCCCTTACATTGGGGGTCAGTGGGAAGAATGTCCCTTACATTGGGGGTCGGTGGGAAGAATGTCCCTTACATTGGGGGTCAGTGGGAAGAATGTCCCTTATATTGGGGGTCAGTGGGAAGAATGTCCCTTACATTGGGGGTCAGTGGGAAGAATGTCCCTTACATTGGTGGTCAGTGGGAAGAATGTCCCTTACATTGGCGGTCAGTGGGAAGAATGTCCCCTACATTGGGGGGGTCAGTGGGAAGAATGTCCCTTACATTGGGGGTCAGTGGGAAGAATGTCCCTTACATTGGGGGTCAGTGGGAAGAATGTCCCTTACATTGGTGGTCAGTGGGAAGAATGCTCCTTACATTGATGGTCAGTGGGAAGAATGTCCCCTACATTGGGGGGGCCAGTGGGAAGAATGTCCCTTACATTGGAGGTCAGTAGGAAGAATGCAAACCTTACGGTGATGGTCATAATGTTGCTGGCTTTGCCCTGGTTGCATTTATCCCAGAATTTTGCAAGCCCCATGAAATCGGAGGTCAATCAACCAACTTTCATAGAACCCCTAGGGACCTCAGGGGAACCCTAGAGCTCCATGAAACCCTGGTTGAGAATGGCAGCTATAGAGCCATTTATTTCATACTGCATACAGCTTCTTTTTTTTTTTTTTTTAAGTCCGCAAACGTGCAACTATAACGAAAAAAACCTGTAAGTGTTCACAAAAAAGTGAAAGTGCAAAACACCACACAAAAAGTGCACTTAAGGGTGTGCTTTTGTCCTACCCCCGAAGGGGTTGGACCGCTACCCTGATCCCCCGGGGCACGAAGCTCCTGACAGGGACAAGGTTCCCATTTGGTCCTCCTGGCCAAAAGGCCTGGTGGACCACCGTTCCTTATGCCCAGCCGAAGCCGGACATCCAGTACTAGGCCAGGGGGTTCTCCCGAAGAGAAAACCCCCTAGGGACAGGGGAGGAAGGAACCGTAGGGCCACACATCCTCCCCCTAGACTTCAGGGCAGGCCCAAGGACCCACACCCTCCATCCTGTGAGAAAAAAACACACACAAAAGTAAAAAGTGACAAACGGGTGAGGAAAATAAATAAATAAATAATTTAAATAAATCTATAAAAATAATAAAAAGTGTCGTGCCCAAATTGTGCACTGACCAGACCCTGAGGCCTGTAGCAAAAAAATTGCCCAGAACTTGACCAAAAGGCCCGGTCCTAGAGGCGCAGTGCAAAAAGTGTTTAAACTCGGTGACCATGTGCTCATTCGCAACGTGGGGTCCCACACCCAAGTGCTACTCAGAGCACCCCTGAGGCGACTACTCGGGGGACACCGTGTTTGCAGACTCTCTGCCTTCCCAGCCCCTGGCCAGACCAAGGTAGATCTGTCCAAATCAGGAGGTACTGGGTCTTTCCAGCTTTCCCAGAGGAATTACTCCCAAGGCCCCAGAACGAATCATGGCGCTCCCTGGTTTCTGTCCCTCCGGTCTAGCCTTCCGGACCCCCATCATACCAGTGAGGGTACTATACAACAGCCATCCCCGCAAAGCTAGAATGGCCAGGAGCACCCCCACTGGACACTGATAAGAACAGATACTACACTTGATCTTAGCCAAAAGGCCGAGAAGCGATTCATACTGCATACAGCTGTTTCAGGCTTTTTGGCCATCAATGCAATCTGTGGAAACCAGGGCCTCCATGGAGAAGAGCTTGGAACCCAATGAGAAAGTATAAGCATACAGATTATGGTGAGAAGGCTCTAAAGGAAAAAAAAAATCCTGCAAACCAAAACATATAATAAAAGTATAAAGAGAAACATGCACGTAAAAATGTGAGTCATATCGAGAATTTCTTCTTTCGTCATGACTTCCTTACACAACAATTTTGTTTACTGGAAAGGTCCATGGAAATGTACAGAGATAGGCAGGTCTGCCCTGTCATGGAGTTGCTCAGAGGCCACAGGACAGGTTCCAGGAATGTACTCTGTGCCCTTTTTGGTGAACACATACAGTAAATGAGGCCTTGAGAAACAAAACATACAAGAGGGACTGATGTCACAGCTCTGCATAACATAGGACATGTCCATAGGTGCCCAATGTTTGTACAATGGGGGGAGGGGGACCCTGCAGATTAACCTCTTTCCTCCCGGAACAAGCACAGCTGCTAGTCCTTGGCTGTAGTAGATACATATCTGGGCTGTCTCAGGAACCCCTCCTTCCATGAATCACTGTAATAACATCATCAGAGCTCTAGACTTATCATTTTCTCTTATTGTATTTAACTCAACCCCCCCCCCCCGCACTATTTTACAGAGTGTAGGGAACAGGGGCGGACTGACCATTTAGAGCACTCAGGCACTGCCCGAGGGCCCGGGGTCAGTAGGGGGCCCCATGAAATGCACCTGGTACCTTTTTATAGGCTTTTTTTGAGTGTTGGCGAGGACATAGGGGCCCTGTGATCCCCTATTGCCCGGGTGCCCCATGAGTTTTCAGTCCACCCCTGGTAGGGAACTAATGACACTACATTCTATCCCTAAGGCTATGTTTAGACCTATATCTAAAGCCACTGCTCTAAAAAGCATTCTGTGTTTGGATTGCTTTTCATAGGCAATTGACAGGCAGTGTGGGGCAACGTAACACCTACCCACCAACTGGTGTAACCCCATTATTGGCAAATAGACACAATGTAACCAAGTGCATTTCTCCATCGCCTGCCAGCCACCGACCACAACATGTCAGATCATGTTTGCTGCGGACACGAAGCATCACAACCAGGGCATGTGAACACCCCTGTTCGCTTAAGGAGGGGGGGGTGTTGGGGTGCACTAAAATTGCTGTTCAAAAGTGCATTTTCACTTGGTTGAAAGTTCTACAGAGCCTCTGGGTTTCCACCGGGTAATCGGAGAAGACCATGAGCTTGGCGTTTCTCGTACTGGATTGCTTTAAGCTTTCTGGTCTCTCGCAGCACCAGGTCCCTATCGCGGAAATTCAGAAGGCGGAATACGAATGTGTGCGGCGGAATTCTGGCTGGAGGCATCCTGTGAGCCCCTTCCACCGCGAAAAAGGTTGAAAATGGCGCCTGCAGGAGGAGCATGCTAAATAAGCGATCTGTAATGGCAACCGGGTCCTGGCCTTCAGCTCCCTCCGGCAAGCCTACCACCCGGTGATTATTCTGGCGGTTCCAATTCTGTACGTCTTCCACTGAGATTCCAGGGCTATCACCTTGACCAGGAGAGTATGTACAGCCTCATTGTGGTCAGAGATGGAGTCTTCGGACTCTCTGAGGCACCACTCCACTTTGTTGAGGAGATCCTGGAATTTATCCTTGACTCTCCTAATCAGCCCCTTTGTCTGTTTGCA
Source organism: Staurois parvus (assembly GCF_062004578.1). Lineage (NCBI taxonomy): Eukaryota > Metazoa > Chordata > Amphibia > Anura > Ranidae > Staurois > Staurois parvus. Next base: position 497,426 of record NW_028318495.1, on the reverse strand, counting down.
GTAAATCGATCTTGGAGGTGAGTGTAGCTTAGCAGCCAACGTTGGCTTTCATAAGCATCATACACTGGTCCGGCTTCAGTGCCGCCAAGTCCTCCATCTAGGCTGCCATGTTGAGTTGGCCTTTAGCGCTCCTCCGGCTGCCAAGGCAGCTTAGAAGGCACCATTTGCTTGTGCCCAGTTCCAGATTTACTAGGCAAAGGTTGACTGTGGGGTCTCACAAAGGAAAAACAAACCCCTCTTTAATGGATAAGAGCTCCGGTCTCACACGTCTGCACTGGCCACCATTTTGAACCCCCCAACCATGAATTTTCAGTTCCCCGCAATCGCTAGTCTAGACAAGGCCCAAGTTTCCTTGAGGTATTAGTTAGTAAACTTCTCTAAAACACCTCTTGGTGTATATTGGTGGAAGGAAATGCACACACTGAGGATAGCAAACAATACGAAGATGAAGGATTTGAGAACCTTCATATAAATACATTGTGTAAAGATTCACTTCAATTTCCCAAATCATGTGACAAGAAAATTCCTGCTTGCTTATTTCATCCGCAGCTGATTGGATGACTGAATATTTACACAATTGTTCTGTGAACATTCTCCTGTTTGTAAATCAGACTTTACTTTACTGGGGCTGATTTACTAAAACTTGCGGGTGCAAAAACTGGTGCAGCTGTGCGTGGGAGCCAGTCAGCTTCTAACTTCAGCTTGTGAAAATAAGCTTTAACAATAAAACCTGGAAGCTGATTGGTTTCTATGCAGAACTGCACCAGATTTTGACCTCTCCAGCTTTAGTAAATCAAATCCACTGTGTTGAGTCATCTCCAGGACCCATTGTTGGTGTCAGTGGGAGGAATAGTGCCCCATCATTGGTACCAGTGGGAGGAATAGTGTCCCATCATTGGTATCAGTGGGAGGAATAGTGCCCCATCATTGGTGTCAGTGGGAGGAATAGTGTCCCATCATTGGTGTCAGTGGGAGGAATAGTGCCCCATCATTGGTGTCAGTGGGAGGAATAGTGCCCCATCGTTATCAGTGGGATGAATAGTGCCCCATCATTTGTGTCAGTGGGAGGAATAGTGCCCCATCATTGGTATCAGTGGGAGGAATAGTGCCCCATCATTGGTGTCAGTGGGAGGAATAGTGCCCCATCATTGGTGTCAGTGGGAGGAATAGTGCCCCATCATTGGTATCAGTGGGAGGAATAGTGCCCCATCATTGGTATCAGTGGGAGGAATAGTGCCCCCTCATTGGTATTCATTGGAGGAATAGTGCCCCATCATTGGTATCAATGGGAGAAATAGTGCCCTATCATTGGTATCAGTGGGAGGAATAGTGCCCCATCATTGGTGTCAGTGGGAGGAATAGTGTCCCATCATTGGTATTCATTGGAGGAATAGTGCCCCATCATTGGTGTCAGTGGGAGAAATAGTGCCCCATCATTGGTGTCAGTGGGAGGAATAGTGCCCCATCATTGGTGTCAGTGGGAGGAATAGTGCCCCATCATTGGTGTCAGTGGGAGGAATAGTGCCCCATCATTGGTATCAGTGGCAGGAATAGTGCCCCATCATTGGTGTCAGTGGGAGGAATAGTGCCCCATCATTGGTATCAGTGGGAGGAATAGTGCCCCATCATTGGTGTCAGTGGGAGGAATAGTGCTCCATCATTTGGTATCAATGGGAGGAATAGTGCCCCATCATTGGTGTCAGTGGGAGGAATAGTGCCCCATCATTGGTGTCAGTGGGAGGAATAGTGCCCCATCATTGGTATCAGTGGGAGGAATAGTGCCCTATCATTGGTGTAAGTGGAAAGCATACTTCCCCATCATTGATATCAGTGGGAGGAATAGTGCCACATTGTTGGTGTCAGTGGGAGGAATAGTGCCACATTGTTGGTGTCAGTGGGAGGAATAGTGACCCATCATTAGTGGGAGGAATACTTCCCTGAGGGCCAGATAAAGGCAAGCAAAGGGCCGAATCCAGGCCACGGCTGTGGTTAGGAGACCCTGATATAGAGCAGTGGTGTCCAACTGGCAGCCCAGTGAGGTCCTTGTTACCATAATGTAACCCCATTCATCTCACTACTAATCTTCCTGCTTCCATGCGTGGCACAATTGGTGGTGTCTGGTGGCCGTGGAAGAATTGTGGTGTTGCCGGTATCAGCGTACCATATACAGTTGTGGCCAAAATTATTCAACCCCCACTGAAATTGAGTGTTTTGGCCAGTTTGACATTGCTTTTGATCATTCAGTCATCTTGCTTACATTTACATTAAAGAGGCACTTGTAGGTCAGACAAATATAACATAACAGTTATAATGAAATAACCACAAATGTCTTTTCTGTGCTCACAGCATTATCAGTTTTATTCAACCCCCAAGTGACATTCAATCTTAGTACTTAGTACAGCATCCTTTTACAGTTATAACAGCTTTTAAACGTGAAGCATAGCTTGACACAAGTGTCTTGCAGCGATCTACGGGTATCTTCGCCCATTCTTCATGGGCAAAGGCCTCCAGTTCAGTCACATTCTTAGGCTTGCGCACTGCAACTGCTTTCTTTAAGTCCCACCAGAGGTTCTCAATCGGATTTAAGTCTGGTGACTGCGATGGCCACTCCAAAATGTTCCAGCCTTTCCTCTGCAACCATGCTCTAGTGGACTTGGAGGTATGCTTGGGATCATTGTCCTGTTGAAAGGTCCAACGTCTCCCAAGCCTCAGGTGTGTGACGGACTGCATCACGTTTCCATCCAATATCTCCTGGTACTGAAGAGAATTCATGGTACCTTGCACACGCTGAAGCTTCCCTGTACCTGCAGAAGCAAAACAGCCCCAAAGCATGATTGACCCTCCACCATGCTTCACAGTAGGCAAGGTGTTCTTTTCATCATAGGCCTTGTTCTTCCTCCTCCAAACATAGCGTTGATCCATGGGCCCAAACAGTTCTAATTTTGTTTCATCAGTCCACAGAACACTATCCCACAACTTTTGTGGTTTGTCCACATGGCTTTTGGCATACTGCAGTCGACTCTTCTTATTCTTTGGAGACAGCAAGGGGGTACGCCTGGGAGTTCTGGCACGGAGGCCTTCATTACGCAGTGTGCGTCTTATTGTCTGGGCTGAAACTTCTGTACCCACATCTGACAAATCTTTTCTCAGTTCCTCAGCAGTCACACGGGGACTTCTCTCCACTCTACGCTTCAGGTAGCGCACAGCAGTCGAAGTCAGCATCTTCTTTCTGCCACGACCAGGTAGCGTTTCAACAGTGCCCTTTGCCTTGAATTTGCGAATGATGCTTCCTAAGGTGTCTCTTGGTATGTTTAACATCTTTGCAATCTTCTTATAGCCATTGCCCTTCCTGTGAAGAGAAATCACCTCTTCTCTTGTCTTCCTGGACCATTCTCTTGCCTTCACCATGTTTGTAACCACACCAGTAAATGTCTAGAAGGAGCTGAGTATCACAGTCATTTTAAAGCTGCCTAATTGGTGCTTATTATGCTTGATTGCTGCTCGGTGACATCCACAGGTGTTTTCAATACCTGATGGAAAGCACCTGTATGAACCTCTGTTCTTCAGAGTGGTAGTCTTTAAGGGGTTGAATAATTGTGGCAATGAAGAAACCACATAAGAACCATTTACTACTGTATTACATAAACAATTGATGTCATTTTAGTTGCATTTGGGTAGTTACAACGTCCTTGTAGGATTTGATTCTGAATACAATTCCAAATGTACACTATAGTCCCTAAACCCCTTTACAGCATTGGGGGTTGAATAATTTTGGCCACAACTGTAGGAGTGACACCGCACCTCACAGGAGGCCAGGAGTAGCTCATTGCTTTCTTTTTTTTTTAATATCTTTTACTTATTCAGTATTGTATCCAGCACAGAACAGCTTTGATTGGTGTAACCAGCTGGACGAATGAATGACGGCTTGCTGGAACATGCAGTTCATCACCAGAAGCAGGGCGGAAGGTTCCTGTACGGAATCTGAATTCCGTGGCCCCGGCACATTTGAAGAGGTATCGCGGCAGCTTCGCTGTAGTGGGAAGATCTGTTTCCATGACGACAGGATAATGGCACCAGCAGAATATAATGATGCTGCTTATTATCCGAGGTTGTGGTGTGCGGGGGTCACAATATCATCCATACTTCTAGGCGAAGGTGAGGGTGGGGGGTTGCCGCCAGCGGCGCATTACCTTTTGATTAAGTAGCGCATTCACGCTGCGTGGTTTGCTGGTCAGTCTGTTTTATACCTCGCTGACAGCAAAACATTTCATACACTTCCAATAAGATACAATAGCAATTGGCACCAGATTAGAGCCTTTTTCACCACGTCCAGAAAGTCTGTGTATTTATTTATCCAATTTATTATTATACAGGATTTATATGGCGCCAACAGTTTGCGCAGCGCTGTACAATGTGAGGGCAGACAGTACGGTTCCAATACATGTGAATACATCAGGAATCAGAGGGCCCGGCTCGTTAGAGCTTACAATCTACAAGATATCTGTCTATTGCCACGATGTTCTAAAGTCCTTTACTAAATTAAAAAAAAAAGAAACAAAAAAACGCCAGTCCTTCCATTCAAGTCACTTTCAGCAGAGTCCCAAAATGCAGAACACCGCGCCTGTAATCTCTGTCAACTGACACTTGTGATCCCAGTGAATGGCTGTACTGGGGGGAGGGGGCGTGGCAGGACAAGTCTGATCATTGGAGGAGAGCAGACTGAGTTCCCAGCACAGCTAGAGAACTGACACTGTGCTCTCATGCCTAGAGTGGTCAGTTTAGGAAAGCAGAGGGAAGGGCGAGATCCCCGGGGTCATTGCATTACAAAGAGAACAGGAGACTTCTAAATACAAGACCGCTACTACAAGCCTGGAACAAAAATGTATTATCAGGGTTTTTCGTTCAGCTTTTTTTTCTAGCATTTTTTGAGCTTGTGTGTATGGAGCCTGAACTTCCTAGTGAATGGCTGTGCAGGAAGAGGCAGGGGTGTATTAAGGTTTTGTGCTGCCCTAGGCAACACAAAAATCAGCTCCCCCCCACGGAGAGACACTGACCAACACCCCCCTCCCCCACGAAGAGAGCTTGACATTGACCAACAACACCCCAGCCCCACCCAAGAGAGCCTTCTACTACTACCGCCCCACCAACCCCGGCAAGAGAGAAGACACTCACCTTCACAGCTCCGGACATCCCCGGGAACAAGAGTCAGGCTCTGCATACACCATCAAGCAGCCCACAGCCTGTCTCAGATCCCACCTGGTCCCCATGCTGTGTGTGTCCCTTCTTCCATCCCTTCTTTTGGGGGGTGACGCTGCCCCCCCCTGAAAAATGCCACCCTAGGCAAATGCCTTGTTTGCCTTGTGGTAAATACACCCCTGGGAAGAGGGGGGGGGGGCGTGTTAGGACAAGTCTGGTCATTGGAGGAGAGCAGACTGAGTTCCCAGCACAGCTAGAGAACTGACCATGCTGTGCTCTCATGCCTAGTATAGTCAGTTTTTAATAGGAAAGCAGAGGGACTGGCAGGCACACCGTGGATTTCACACAAGGAAGCAATACGGAGAGAACAGGAGACTTCTTCATACAGGTACTTGGGACAGCAGGCACAGATCAGGGAGAGGGAATGTGGGGCATACAAGTACATGGGACAGCAGGCACAGATCAGGGAGGGAATGTGGGGCATACAAGTACATGGGACAGCAGGCACAGATCAGGAGAGGGAATGTGGGGCATACAAGTACATGGGACAGCAGGCACAGATCAGGAGAGGGAATGTGGGGCATACAAGTACATGGGACAGCAGGCACAGATCAGGGAGAGGGAATGTGGGGCATACAAGTACATGGGACAGCAGGCACAGATCAGGAGAGGGAATGTGGGGCATACAAGTACATGGGACAGCAGACACAGATCAGGGAGAGGGAATGTGGGGCATACAAGTACATGGGACAGCAGGCACAGATCAGGGAGAGGGAATGTGGGGCATACAAGTACATGGGACAGCAGGCACAGATCAGGGAGAGGGAATGTGGGGCATACAAGTACATGGGACAGCAGGCACAGATCAGCGAGAGGGAATGTTGGGCATACAAGTACATGGGACAGCAGGCACAGATCAGCGAGAGGGAATGTTGGGCATACAAGTACATGGGACAGCAGGCACAGATCAGGGAGAGGGAATGTGGGGCATACAAGTACATGGGACAGCAGGCACAGATCAGGGAGGGAATGTTGGGCATACAAGTACATGGGACAGCAGGCACAGATCAGGGAGGGAATGTTGGGCATACAAGTACATGGGACAGCAGGCACAGATCAGGGAGAGGGAATGTGGGGCATACAAGTACATGGGACAGCAGGCACAGATCAGGGAGGGAATGTTGGGCATACAAGTACATGGGACAGCAGGCACAGATCAGGGAGGGAATGTTGGGCATACAAGTACATGGGACAGCAGGCACAGATCAGGAGAGGGAATGTTGGGCATACAAGTACATGGGACAGCAGGCTCAGATCAGGAGAGGGAATGTGGGGCATACAAGTACATGGGACAGCAGACACAGATCAGGGAGGGAATGTTGGGCATACAAGTACATGGGACAGCAGGCACAGATCAGGGAGAGGGAATGTTGGGCATACAAGTACATGGGACAGCAGGCACAGATCAGCGAGAGGGAATGTTGGGCATACAAGTACATGGGACAGCAGGCACAGATCAGGGAGAGGGAATGTTGGGCATACAAGTATATGGGACAGCAGGCACAGATCAGGGAGAGGGAATGTTGGGCATACAAGTACATGGGACAGCAGGCACAGATCAGGGAGGGAATGTTGGGCATACAAGTACATGGGACAGCAGGCACAGATCAGGGAGAGGGAATGTTGGGCATACAAGTACATGGGACAGCAGGCACAGATCAGGGAGGGAATGTTGGGCATACAAGTACATGGGACAGCAGGCACAGATCAGGGAGGGAATGTTGGGCATACAAGTACATGGGACAGCAGGCACAGATCAGGGAGAGGGAATGTTGGGCATACAAGTACATTGGACAGCAGGCACAGATCAGGGAGAGGGAATGTTGGGCATACAAGTACATGGGACAGCAGGCACAGATCAGGGAGAGGGAATGTTGGGCATACAAGTACATGGGACAGCAGGCACAGATCAGGGAGAGGGAATGTTGGGCATACAAGTACATGGGACAGCAGGCACAGATCAGGGAGGGAATGTTGGGCATACAAGTACATGGGACAGCAGGCACAGATCAGGGAGAGGGAATGTTGGGCATACAAGTACATGGGACAGCAGGCACAGATCAGGGAGGGAATGTTGGGCATACAAGTACATGGGACAGCAGGCACAGATCAGGGAGGGAATGTTGGGCATACAAGTACATGGGACAGCAGGCACAGATCAGGGAGGGAATGTGGGGCATACAAGTACATGGGACAGCAGACACAGATCAGGGAGGGAATGTGGGGCATACAAGTACATGGGACAGCAGGCACAGATCAGGGAGGGAATGTTGGGCATACAAGTACATGGGACAGCAGGCACAGATCAGGGAGGGAATGTGGGGCTTACATATCCTTTAAGAAGCGAGTGCTGCAGAGAAAAGCGGCACCACTTATGCTCTCTCCGCCATTCATTTTACGTGTGTTAATAAACTCCCACAATGCATTGCATTCTGTTAATGGGAGGATGAGATCCTGCCATTCAGCTGCTCTTTCTCCATTCCTAACACACAATACATTAGGTGAGAGCAGTAATAGAAGTTTTGTGAATGGTGGGGAGAGAAGAGGGGAGGCAGGTGGTGCAGGTTTTATTAGCAGTGCTTTGTTCCCCCCTCCCATCCCCCATACATAAATATAAAATCTGCAGTGAAATGAAAACGCCATTTTCAACTGTGGAAAAAACCAAAATATTAAATATGAATCTCTTCACTAGAATCACATACACTAAGAGTTCATATGGTACTGTTGTTTCAAAAGGTTTTTCAATATCCTCTTCTATAATTGGTGTAAGAGAAGAATCCGGGAAGTCGAGGGGATTGTCAGTCCTCCGCCCCTTGGTTTCACCCTGATCTAGAGATTGCAGGATAATAGAAAAGGTTCAATAGTGTGGGAGGGAGGATGACAAACGGTGTATTTCAATCAAAACACCTGACTCAAAAGATTATATCTGGGTGTTGGATTTCTACAAATTGGCTGCCATGTTGGAAAGGTTCCATAGTCAGGTAGGTGGTGGGCGGGTTCAGTACTAAACTTGCCTCTGCTCTTTAGACCAGAAGTGTGCACCTTCCTCACCTTCCCCCCCGGAACGCAGAAAATGTGCACAGCGCCCCCAGAAGACGTACAGAGAGGAGAGTGTGGGGCAATTAGCCCAGGAATCAGGCCATGCATGTCCTCTCTGCACGTCTGCAAATGACAGCGGGAGCAATGGTGGATTATATAGTGGCAGCATTGCTGGGTAGTGTTGGGGTATTGGTCAGCAGAAGGGTACAGTGTTGGGGGGAAGAGAGCTTTGGGGTGCTGGGTGGTTCAGAGTCAGGAGTGCCTGGGAAGCAGTGGTAGATGGCAAGGAATTTCAGAGTCAGGGGTGCAAGAGGGTGCAATGTCTGAGGTGCTGGGAGGTTCAGAGTCAGGGGTGCAGAAGGGTGCAGTGTGTGGGGTGCTGGGAGGTTCAAAGTCAGGGGTGCAGAAGGGTGCAGTGTGTGGGGTGCTGGGAGGTTCAGAGTCAGGGGTGCAGAAGGGTGCAATGTCTGGGGTGCTGGGAGGTTCAGAGTCAGGGGTGCAGAAGGGTGCAGTGTGTGGGGTGCTGGGAGGTTCAGAGTCAGGGGTGCAGAAGGGTGCAGTGTGTGGGGTGCTGGGAGGTTCAGAGTCAGGGGTGCAGAAGGGTGCAGTGTGTGGGGCGCTGGGAGGTTCAGAGTTAGGGGTGCAGAAGGGTGCAGTGTGTGGGGTGCTGGGAGGTTCAGTGTCAGGGGTGCAGAAGGATGCAATGTGTGGGGCGCTGGGAGGTTCAGAGTGAGGGGTGCAGAAGGATGCAGTGTGTGGGGTGCTGGGAGGTTCAGAGTCAGGGGTGCAGAAGGGTGCAATGTGTGGGGTGCTGGGAGGTTCAGTGTCAGGGGTGCAGAAGGATGCAGTGTGTGGGGTGCTGGGAGGTTCAGAGTCAGGGGTGCAGAAGGGTGCAGTGTGCGGGGTGCTGGGAGGTTCAGTGTCAGGGGTGCAGAAGGGTGCAATGTGTGGGGTGCTGGGAGGTTCAGAGTTAGGGGTGCAGAAGGGTGCAATGTCTGGGGTGCTGGGAGGTTCAGTGTCAGGGGTGCAGAAGGGTGCAATGTGTGGGGCGCTGGGAGGTTCAGTGTCAGGGGTGCAGAAGGGTGCACTGTGTGGGGTGCTGGGAGGTTCAGTGTCAGGGGTGCAGAAGGGTGCAGTGTGTGGGGTGCTGGGAGGTTCAGAGTCAGGGGTGCAGAAGGGTGCAGTGTGTGGGGTGCTGGGAGGTTCAGAGTCAGGGGTGCAGTGTGTGGGGTGCTGGGAGGTTCAGAGTCAGGGGTGCAGTGTGCGGGGTGCTGGGAGGTTCAGAGTCAGGGGTGCAGTGTGCGGGGTGCTGGGAGGTTCAGAGTCAGGGGTGCAGTGTGCGGGGTGCTGGGAGGTTCAGAGTCAGGGGTGCAGTGTGCGGGGTGCTGGGAGGTTCAGAGTCAGGGGTGCAGGAGAGTTCACAGTAGGGCACTGCCTTGGATCGGCACAGCGTGTAGGGGCATTAATATTAGATCTGCACTGCTGGCCGTCTGATGTGTGAACTATGAGGCCTTATGAAGGAATTCCCAAAATGTCAGCCAGAGCATCCTTTCCATACCTTTCCATAGAAACTTCCACCTTCATACATCTCATCTGCTGTATTATACGGGATGTCTGCGATCGGACGATTTTATTGTTAAGAATAGTTCAGGAAATATATGGAAAAACATAAATAATTGCCTTACGATTGACTTTAACTTAAAGGACAAGGAACAATTCGAACATCGTTTTCTGAATGGTTCCTCGCCCTTTCCCCTCCCCCACCTGTGCTTATGGAACCCACCCTCCCCCTTCTCCGCTGTATACTCAGAGTTCTGCAATCACATTCTGCTGTAATGTTTACCTGTAGCCAGTGCATCTTCTGCCTCCTGCACATGTGCAGTAGAACCCCCTAGAATTCGATGGGTCCGAGAGACTGATCTGTCTCCTGACCGTATAGAAGACTCTGGGGGTTCTTCTGTGCATACATGGGAAGTGGGAGCTGGCCCCACATTTAGTGACAGTGCTGGCCCCACATTTAGTGACAGTGCTGGCCCCACATTTAGTGACAGTGGTGCCCCCACATTTAGTGACAGTGGTGCCCCCACATTTAGTGACAGTGGTGCCCCCACATTTAGTGACAGTGCTGCCCCCACATTTAGTGACAGTGGTGCCCCCACATTTAGTGACAGTGGTGCCCCCACATTTAGTGACAGTGCTGGCCCCACATTTAGTGACAGTGCTGGCCCCACATTTAGCGACAGTGGTGCCCCCACATTTAGCGACAGTGGTGCCCCCACATTTAGCGACAGTGCTGCCCCCACATTTAGCGACAGTGCTGCCCCCACATTTAGCGACAGTGCTGCCCCCACATTTAGCGACAGTGCTGCCCCCACATTTAGCGACAGTGGTGCCCCCACATTTAGCGACAGTGGTGCCCCCACATTTAGCGACAGTGGTGCCCCCACATTTAGTGACAGTGGTGGCCCCACATTTAGTGACAGTGCTGCCCCCACATTTAGTGACAGTGCTGCCCCCACATTTAGTGACAGTGGTGCCCCCACATTTAGTGACAGTGGTGCCCCCACATTTAGTGACAGTGCTGCCCCCCCATTTAGCGACAGTGCTGCCTACACCCGGCTTCTCACCACCATGCCTGAACCCCCCTATCATTGCATCTTCATACCTACCCCCTAAAGCAGACGGAGTCTGAGGCAGCTGTGCATGGCAACCAATCGGCTTCCATTTCAAGCCTAAAACAAAACCAAAAAAAATTTATTTAAATTTTTACTGTTTTTTTAGTTGATTGTTGTGCTGCAAGCCAGCACTTCCTGTTGTGCCGAGCCCCGCTGCCTCCTGGGAATGCTCCGTCGCAGCTATTCTGAGAGGCAGCATGTTACTACGTGGCAACGTTGCAGGCAGGGTGGATTTGATTTAATTGAAGTTGATTTAAATCAATAGTGAAAAGGCTCCATTTAAATCATCATTTTTTTTAAAGAGCAGCTGTCATCTCTGTCCCGCAGCTGCCCCTCCTCTGACCGGCTGTTGACTCACCGACCGTCCCATTCACTTTAATGGGACGGCTGGTGATGCGGCAATGACACAACAAGGAGAGGGACGTGGCGGCAGAAGGCGAGCGGATGCCCGCTAACAGGCGCTGCCATGATGGATCGAAAATGACAGGTGCTCTTTAAATGTAAGGAATCCGACTCATTCTTGCTGGCAGTTAGAATCTTTAATATTTACAAACCAAATGAAGGTTTCCTTTTTACAATAATACGCTGTCAGGTTAGTAAAACGGCGATATCAGAACCGATTTTAGGTTCATGGGTTAATCACGCACAGCTGGAGAACAACTCAAATTCTTTTATTTCGGGTTTTTTCTCCTGGTTACTGTGATATTGTGTGCATGCATCAACGCAGTGCGTGTTATCTCAGCTTGGATTCATTGAATGGGTTTACCAAAAATGTCAATATTGCAGAATATCCAGCCTCCTGCTACATAACGAAGCTCCATTTCATGCTGAAAAAAAACAATTATTAATGTATCTGAAATAGATATTTACTCAAACCATTTTAATAAAATAAATTTTAGTAAAAATTTTAAAAATACAATTTAAGTAAAAAAAAATCTAATTTCTTTCATTTAAACAGAAAAATAAAGTGATCCACCGTGTTTGCAGGGCATATGTGCACCTATGCTGGATTTTCATGCATGAACAAAAATACTGCTGGGCGCTGCATTGCCCATTCACCAGAAACTGGCAGCGTTTGTGGGCATGCACACCACCGCTCTCTTCCTGCACATACATCCGTGACTCACGGAAAGGTCCTGATCTCCCCTTGCGATTGGGACCTTTTCCAATCATGTGACCTCCATGACAGCGAATCATGGCAGTCACATGATCCTAAAACCCCCTCCCTGCCTCCTGGCTTCTGAAACTCTTAAAGGGCCAGGAGGCGCCGACGCAAAGGGGTTAATATCACTTTAATCTCTTCAGCCTGCCGAACGCAAATGTGCAGCCTCCCTGCGTCTGGGCCTAGACACCGAGCGGCCGCACATTTGCGTTCTATTAAAAAAAGACATATGTGCTGAGAGCGTGCGCCTTGCGCGCTCCCTGCACAAATGTCCGGTACTGACGGAAAGGTCCCGATCTCCTCTTTCAATCGGGACCTTTCCCGATCATGTGACCCTAAACCCCGCCCCGCCTCCCGGTGTCTGAAACCCTTAAAGGGCCAGAAGGCTCCAGCGCGAAGGGGTTAAGCTCGTATGTTGCAATGCCAACAATTATGCCAGCAATTAGAAGAGGAAGAAGAGGAATTTTCTAAAAGTATACTGGCACGTTTATGCGCCTTTACGCACGTTTATGAAGGGGTCGCTGGTTCGAATCCCAACCACGGCACCACCTGCCTGGAGTTTGCAAGTTCTCCCTGTGCCTGCGTGGGTTTCCTCCGAGTCTTCCAGTTTCCTCCCACACTCCAAAGACATGCTGGGAGGTGATTTGTCTCCTGTCTAAATTGGCCTTGTATGTGTATGTATGAATGTGAGTTAGGGACCTTAGATTGTTCACTCCTCGGGGGCGGGGACTAATGGGAATGTACAATATATATATATGTACAGTGCTGCGGTGCTACATAAGTACCTGAAATAAATAAAATTATTATTATTATACAGTATTTATAAAGTGCCAATAGTTCGCTCAGCGCTGTACATTACAAAGGGGGACAGAACATGTGACTGAACAATACCAATACAATGTGATACACGAGGGGATCGAGGGCCCTTCTCTTTGGAGCTTACAATCTAAGAGGGAGGGGATAGTGGTACAGGAGGAGATAGCTGTGGGGGATGGGGTGGTAGGAAGAGTGGAGGAGGTCGGCAAGTTAGCAGGGGGTGGGGTAGGCTTCCCTGAAGAGATGGGTTTTTAGGGTGCGCCTAAAGGAGAGGAGAGTAGGTGATAATCTGATGGGTTGGGGCAGGGAGTTCCAGAGGATGGGTGACACCCTGGAGGCGGGCATGGGAGGAGGAGACCAGGGAACTAGAGAGAAGGAGGTCTTGTGAGGAGCGGAGTGTGCGTGTTGGGTGGTACTTGGATATTAGGTCAGTGATGTAGTTCGGGGCAGTATGGTGGACGGCTTTGTATGTCAGTGTTAGGATTTTGAATTTGATCCGTTGGGCAATCGGAAGCCAGTGGAGGGATTGGCAGAGAGGAGTGGAGGACACTGAGTGGAGGCCAGTGGAGGGATTGGCAGAGGGGGGTGGAGGCCAGTGGAGGGATTGGCAGAGGGGAGTGGAGGACACTGAGTGGAGGCCAGTGGAGGGATTGGCAGAGAGGAGTGGAGGACACTGAGTGGAGGCCAGTGGAGGGATTGGCAGAGGGGGGTGGCGGAGACAGAGCGGTTGGAAAGGTGAATGAGTCTGGCAGCCATATTCAGGATGGACTGAAGCGGGGATAGCCAGCGGCGAGGCAGGCCAGTGAGGAGGGAGTTGCAGTAGTCGAGTCGTGATATGATGAGGGAGTGGATGAGCTGTTTAGTGGTTTCTGGGGTTAGGAACGTGCGGATTTTGGCGATGTTGCGGAGGTGGAGTCTGCATGTTGCGGAGGTGGAGTCTGCATGTTGCGGAGGTGGAGTCGCACGAGTTTGTTAAAGATTGGACTTGGGGCTGGAAGGATAGGTTGGAGTCCAGAATGACACCCAGTACTCTGGCCTGCGGGGCGGGTTTGATGGTGGCGTTGTTGGACGTGATGGAGAAGTCAGTAGGGGGTGGGGTCCGGGCTGGGGGGGGGAAGACAAGAAACTCAGTTTTGGAGAGGTTCAGTTTAAGGAAGTGGAGCGACATCCAGTCTGATATGTCGCTCAGTAGGCTAGTGATTCGGGTGGAGACCGAGGGGGTGAGGAAAATAAATCAACATTGTACTCGGGATCTTTCTGTCAACAATATCCTGAGTATAAATATCAGTGAATGATTCCGTTTGTGAGGACGAGGGACGGTGCAATGTGAGATCATGTAACATCCACATCCGTGTCATATTGCGATCGATCTTGAGATTGGCTGTTTTATTGGACAGATTTTTAAAGGCTGCATCTGAAAATGCCAACCTCCGGCCATGTTGTGTTTTTTTTGTAAATCTTCAGTGCGATGATCTGGAAATGTACAGAAAGCAGAAGTGAGAGATCTCAGAAGATCTCCCATGAGCCTTTCACAAAGAGTTGTTGAAGTTTCCGGAGACTCAGAGGGAGGTTTCTGGAAAGAGGAGGAAAGTTCTTTGTGACATGAAATGGTGTTTTGATCTCTGGGACTTGGCTGTGAAACCGGTTTTGTGGGAAGATGAGCGTCTTCGGGAAGATGTTCGGGGAGCTCATATATCACCGTACTTCTCCTAATAAAGGAAACCCGCAGTGGATTTCCACTTGGCATATATCTGACCAGTGATTACGGTACCGGACAGTATTGGTCACATTTTTTTCCCTTATGTTGTCCATTCTGTATTTATAGATTACATAAACAAACACGTACATTTCCCGTCCAGTCTTGTCCGCAGGTTACACAATGTTCTAACTAAAAGTTGTTTTATTTTTATTTTACTTCTCAAAAATGAAAGAAATGATCCTTTGAAACGATCCGGGTTCACACTTGTGCAGTGCGGCATATCGCATTCCTGTGCGAATCACATGCGATTTGTGTGCGGTGCGATCGGAGCCGTACATTTTGTATGGATCTAATTGCACTGCACCAAAAAAGGTGCTGGACCCTTCTTTTGGTCTGCACTAGAATCGGGTCGCATGGGTATTCACACTTGTGGGATCCGATTCTGCACATCGCAGCGTGTTATGCGGACCGATTTCGAGGTGTTGTTAACTTAACATACACACCCGCAGCGGTTCGCATGAACGGGGTGCGATTCTGATCCGGTGAGGAATTCACACAGAAAATTCTGCACCGCATCAGTGTGAACTGGAGCTAAAGGATCTCTTTGGTCACAGCGTACGCTTTCATTTTATAACATCAGCATTGTAATAACATTACAAACAAATAGTTATTATTGACAATACAACATCAGCTTACCTGAAAAGTCAACAACCCTCTGCATTCCCTGCATGCTTTGCAGCTTCCCCTCTGATGTTTACTTTGTTTGTAAGGACTACAATTGAGGCCGCTTTCACGCATCTGCACCAAGGCAGTCATTAATGTGTGTGGTGCCATCCATTATAAATGGCACCCCATTGCACCAAGGCAGTCAATGTGTTGTGGTGCCATCCATTATAAATGGCATCCCATTGCACCAAGGCAGTCAATGTGTTGTGGTGCCATCCATTATAAATGGCACCCCATTGCACCAAGGCAGTCATTAATGTGTTGTGGTGCCATCCATTATAAATGGCACCCCATTGCACCAAGGCGGTCATTAATATGTGTGGTGCCATCCATTATAAATGGCACCCCATTGCACCAAGGCAGTCAATGTGTTGTGGTGCCATCCATTATAAATGGCATCCCATTGCACCAAGGCAGTCAATGTGTTGTGGTGCCATCCATTATACATGGCACCCCATTGCACCAAGGCAGTCAATGTGTTGTGGTGCCATCCATTATACATGGCACCCCATTGCACCAAGGCAGTCATTAATGTGTTGTGGTGCCATCCATTATACATGGCACCCCATTGCACCAAGGCTGTCATTAATGTGTTGTGGTGCCATCCATTATAAATGGCACCCCATTGCACCAAGGCAGTCATTAATGTGTTGTGGTGCCATCCATTATAAATGGCACCCCATTGCACCAAGGCAACAGACCTGTGTTACAGCACAACACAAAGCATGCGAACACACTATCATGCATTGCAGTTCACTGCTGAACTGCATTGGGGGAAAAAAGGTTCAGGACCAATTTATGGTGCACTGACAGCCCAATAGGCTGCATTGCTGCAAAAGGTAAAAACGGGTCCTTAAAAATATGTTACAGTAAAGGCAACCTTGGGAGAAGATTTGTGCTGTTTACTTTGTTTCTAAGGACTAGATGTCCCACGATACCTTGTTACTTGCACTGATTCCGCCACCTAAAAATCCTCCTCCTCAGCAATTCTGGAGTTTAGAAGGCAGGCTCTGTGAAATGTGTGACACCGCAGCGCCTACCCACAGGGCTCAGTGACTACGTGTCACAGAATTCAAGGAGGTAAATGTGTGGGGAAGTTTACCAACTTCAAGATGGTTCGAGTACCCTAGAAATAATTGAAATACGAAGTGGAAATGAACACATGATCAGGGGCGGACTGACAACTCATGGGGCCCCCGGGCAATAGGGGATCCTGGGGCCCCTGTGTCCTTGCCCAAACTAAAAAAAGCCTATGAAAAAGGTACCAGGGGCATCTCATGGGGCCCCCTACTGAACCCGGGCCCTCAGTCAGTGGCCGAACTTCCAAATGGTCAGTCCGCCCCTGTACATGATTTTCCATTTTGATCTTAGATATGCTTTAATTCGTTGTTTTCTGTCCTTTTATTTTCAGGTCCAGCTGTGGCATATCCAGAAGGATTACCCCCAGAACATGCAGACGGTCAGCAGTCCAGTGAGTACAAACAGCACGTTTGCCATCCATAAACACAAACCCGCAGACACCCTGCAGATGAACTCTTATCATTTATTATTATTTATTATTATTATTATTATTATTATTATATATATTATTACCTCGATCCCCTCATGTATCACATTGTATTGGTATTGTACTGTCACATGTTCTGTCCCCTTTGTAATGTACAGCGCTGAGTGAACTGTTGGTGCTTTATAAATACTGTATAATAATAATAATAATATTATTCTATATGTAATTATTATTTATTATATATGTATTTATTATTATTTATTATATATGTATTTATTATTATTTATTATATATGTATTTATTATTAAAGTGGTTGTAAAGCTTTGCTTTAGGTTCCTGGGCTTAGTAACACTTTAACTGTAAAGGATATCATTTTATTTTTTAAAAACAACAAGCATGTGATACTTAACTGCTTCTGTGTAATGGTTTTACACAGAGCTGCCCCAATCCTCCTCTTCTCGGGTCCCCTACCAGCGCTCCTGGCCCCTTCCACCCCCGCTTCCCCTGCTCCCTCCTCACTGGTGGTGATTGACAGCAGCAGGAGCCAGTTGCCCCTCTGCTGTGCCTCAACCAATGAGCAGGAAGAGAGTCGGGAGAGTTGAGCACATCACTGGATCACAGTTGGGTTTGGGTAAGTATAAGGAGGGGACTGTGGGGGGGGAGCTGCAGAACCACTTTAAACCTCTTCACGCCGGCCGCACACAAATGTGCGGCCTCCCAGCGTCTGGGCCTAGACGTCGAGCGGCCGCACATTTGCGTGCAATTAACAAAAAACATGTGCTGAGAGCGCGCTCCTAGCACACATGTCCGGTACTCACGGAAAGGTCCCGGTCTGCTCTTTTGATTGGGACCTTTCCTGATCATGTGACCGCCGTGATGATGCGTCACGGCGGTCACATGATCCCTAAACTCCGCCCCGCCTCCCGGCTTCTAAAACTCTTAAAGGGCCGGAAGGCACCGGCGGGAAGGGGTTAAGTTGGCCACGGTTGATTCAGTTTATGGTCCGATAAAAAAACTGAACAGATTACCCCATCCACACAAACAAGGCAGATGAAGAAATCCTCCCTGCCGGACTATTGTATTCTGATTATGAGGACTCCTCTGCTGTTAGAATACACTGATCAGTGCTGCAGCTTATTGGCTGAATGAAAATATACCAACAGTCCCATTCGAGAGGACACGATCAGTAGACTGACTCTTGAACGGGAACGGCCATAAATTGAAATTTGGCAGATCCCTGCTGAATTTTGATCCTTTTATGGCTAGCTTAAAGCGGTTGTAAATCCTTCCATATACCCAGTGAAGTGAATGGTCTCGGGTGATATAGAGATGAAATTATTCCTCCTATATAAGTTGTACCTGTTTACCTGCATCCTCTTCTCTACATCCTTTCAAAGTGCTGAATTTTAAAGCTTGTCTGAGAGGTCAGAAAATAGGGAGTGCAGAGCTGAGTGAGGAGAACTCTGAGAGCTGATTGGAGGGATGTGCTTTGCTCATATTTCATGTCTGAGGTTTACAACCACAGGGCTCAATGACTACGTGTCACAGAATTCAAGGAAGTAAAGGTGCGGTTAAGTTTACCAACTTCAAGATGGTTTGAGTACCCTAGAAATGACACTAGGCAGAAATGACACTCAGTGCTTTAGACTTAGACAAGTCCACACTGTAGAGGGATGTGCTTTGCTCATATTTCATGTCTGAGGTTTACAACCACTTTTTAAGGGATTCCAGATCAGTTCAGATAATCTGCAGATCGGTTTGTGTTTTATTATATTTTTTTCTCCGTGCACGTTGTAGGAATTGCACAGAAATGGCCTGGGACCCGATGCAAACGCCACGTAAATACATCAGACTGATCTCGGTCATCTTTGTACAGCCGTCCTAACTGAGTCAGAGCAGACATGGACTTCTATTCCTCATGGAATACAACTCCGGGAGGTGTCATTGCGCTCTCCATGCTTCTTCCTGCTGACACACGGCCCCCTCCCCCTCCCAGTCCCTTTGTCTGTGTACACATCTGGATCTGGTTGAGTCCTGTTAATGGTGCACATTGCCCTCATCCAGTACATGTACAGACAGGCTTCTCATGTTCTGGGAGGTATCCTGATCCTGTACAGCACACGCGAGAGACACAAATACCCGACATAATAATTCACAGGCCTGGCAGCAGTTTGTGCTGAATTTCAGGCAGGAAGGTCAAAGATAACGTGTTCCTTCAACAAATGGGCTATATCATGGCTCGTGCCAGCTAGATCCTGGAATCTGCAGTTGTCTCTAGGCGCCAAAGGGTTAACATCTTGGATTGTCAGGTGCCCAGCATAAGCGTCCTATGCAGGAAGGGGTGTCATCCCTTTTCTGATTGGTCGAGTTCTGTGCCAGGAAGTGAGTGACTTGGCGCCGCATTGTCCCAGCCCGCATGACGCTGCAACTTCTGAGCAAGCAGGAACAGAGATGCTTTAACTGCCTGTGTGTACTGAGCCACCAAGTGCAACACGGCCTTTAGGTATCAATGCATGGAGGCTCCTGGTGGGCATGAAGAACGTATGTTGGGCCCTCAGCTTTGGACACCTTTGTGTTTGGGCTCTCGGGATAAAAACAAAAAAAGCCCCGCCTGTCTGCAACTGGTGCCCCTGATCTTACATGCCAGGCTGTGTAGAGGTCTGCAGTAATTATGGAGCCTTTACCACGGCAGGCCAAGCTGGTATCTATGGGCTCCATATGGCTCTTACATGGTTTACAGGCCAACTCTGAGAAAAGTAGACATCCTCACTTGTAGTGGGGCTGGGCCCACCCTGTAAGGCCTCGTGTACACTGCTGAACCTACATGAGTTTAGGAGCTTTTGGCGTTTTTTTGTCAAAGCCTCTGAACGCAAGTCAGTAAAAGCCTACGTGTCCATGTACATATAGGCTTTTACCAGAGTTTAGGGGCAGTTAAATGCTGAAACGCAGAAAAAAGGGGGGAAAATGTGTCTAAACGCTAACTGCGTCTAATGTTTGAGCATTTATCCATTCCTTGCTTTAGCTTTTATGTAGTAGGCAGGGGCGGAGCAAGAGGGAATACTATAGGGCAGCCTTTCTCACCCAGGGTTCCAGAAGACCTTACGGTTCGTTTAGAGGTTGCTAGGGGTCCCGTGAGGAATGAGCAGTTTCTGCTTCTTATATACGTTCCTGCTGACACCATTCATCTTTTCTACTCTCTGTAAGGCTTGGTTAACATCTTTGCGGGTGGTGCCACTGCAGGACCTGCTCAAATACCTGCGGCCGCACCACCCACACAGAGAAAAGTGGGACCCGCACAAATACCTGCAGCCGCACCACCCACACAGAAGAAAGCGGGACCCGCACAAATACCTTCAGCCGTACCACCCGCACAGAGGAAAGCGGGACTTGCACAAATACCTGCGGACGCACCACCCACACAGAGAAAAGTGGGACCCGCACAAATACCTGCGGCCGCAGCACCCACACAGAGGAAAGCTGGACCCACACAAATACCTGCGGACGCACCACCCACACAGAGAAAAGTGGGACCCGCACAAATACCTGCGGCCGCAGCACCCACACAGAGGAAAGCTGGACCCACACAAATACCTTTGGCCGCACCACCCATACAGAGGAAAGTGGGACCTGCACAAATACCTGCAGCTGCACCACCCACACAGAGGAAAGCGGGGCCCGCACAAATACCTGCGGCCGCACCACCCACACAGAGGAAAGCAGGGCCTGCACAAATACCTGCGGCCGCACCACCCATACAGAGGAAAGCAGGACCTGCACAAATACCTGCAGCCGCACCACCCACACAGAGGAAAGCAGGACCAGCACAAATACCTGCGGCCGCAGCACCCACACAGATGTTAACCAAGCCTTACAGAGAGCAAAAAAGATCAACGGTGTCAGTGGGAACTTATATAAGAAGCAGGAACTGCTCATTACTCACGGGACCCCTAGCAACCTCTAAATGAACTGTAAGGTCTTCTGGAACCCTGGGTGAGAAAGGCTGCTGTATAGTATTTCCTTTTCCCCACACAGAATAATGCGGGATCCACAGGCGGGTTCCAATAATTCTAATGACACGCCGCCCGCCCTGGAAATCGCAACTAGTGCCCGTGCGGGCTGCGATTTCCCAAGTAGTGCAGGGACTTCTTCTCTGTGTGTCCCCAGGGGAAGAGGTGACCTTTCATATGAACGGGCTCTTGTGCCCGCACAAATCGCGGGCCGCACAGATGTGAACCTAGGGTTAGCAGGGATTCTTCCCACTGACCACAAATGTAATATCTTTCTTCCCACTGACCATCACACTAA
Source organism: Staurois parvus (assembly GCF_062004578.1). NCBI lineage: Eukaryota > Metazoa > Chordata > Amphibia > Anura > Ranidae > Staurois > Staurois parvus. The sequence goes on along the minus strand of NW_028318495.1, from coordinate 476,241 downwards.
TGTACAGTGACCTGCAAGTATAGTAAATATACCTTAAAAAAAAAAATCTGATTAAATATAACCGGATGCCATTTTTTTTTCTCAGTCTGTGTTGTGTTTCTTCTGGATATAGAATTCCAAAATTGTACAACTTGATAAACTGCTGTAATAAAATAAGTCTCTGCCCTTCACAAAGGGAGCTCTATGCTGTTACTGACAAAGGTAATGAAGATCTGATAAACAGACGGCCTTTGTTGGAAGTCCTTGTTAAGTTTTGACCTCTGCTTTCTTTTTGGCCCTGAGGCCACGTGACGGCAAGATGGAGTCCTGCTGGATTCCGAGCTCTCCGGTGTCCTGTATTTTACATGGAAGCTGCCGCTTGGTGACTTGCTGACCTGTAACAGGCATGTGCACAATAGATGTCAGGACTGATGGGCCTGTGCCTGTCCCAGTGATCCCCTTACAAGAGGAAGAATAGTGATGACAGGCACAGAGAAGGCACCTTCAGGCTCCATGCACACTGGGGGGGGGGGGACGTTGATTCCAGTCTGTGTTCACAGACACTGAGGAGAACATGCTGGGGGGGGGTTTACTGGCTGTAGAAAAAAACGTCAAAAGCCAAAAACAGCCGCTGTAAGAATGTCCCGCGTGCAGGAGGACTTAAGAACAACTATGGCAACTTCATGTTTCTGTCGTCGCAGTAAAACCCTCACCAACCCATTCAGTGCAAAACATTTGTGTATAGATACAAAAAACAGAAATACCCTTTTCAGGGCTTTTTTAGTGGGATCGTCAGGAAACGCACTGAATTTATATATTGGCAATGGCTGCTGAGGTGTGTTGGAGGGTCTGTTGATGTTGGCTGCTGGGGATTACTTGCTGGTGGGGGATCTCTTGTTCCTGGAAGAGATCTACTGTTAAGGGAGGGTCGATTGTTGCTGGGGAGGTCTGTTGCTGCTGGGGAGGTCTATTGCTGATGGTGGGGGGTCTATTGTTTCTGCAAGAGATCTACTGTTGAGGGAAGGTCTATTGTTGCTGGGGAGGTCTATTGCTGATGATGGGGAGGTCTATTGTTTCTGGAAAAGATCTACTGTTGAGGGAAGGTCTATTGTTGCTGGGGAGGTCTATTGCTTCTGGTGGGGGAGGGTCTATTGTTTCTGGAAAAGATTTACTGTTGAGGGAAGGTCTATTGTTGCTGGGGAGGTCTATTGCTGATGATGGGGGGTCTATTGTTTCTGGAAAAGATCTACTGTTGAGGGAGGGTCTATGGCTGGGAGGTTTATTGTTGCTGGTGGGAGATCTATTGTTTCTGGAAGAGATCTACTGTTGAGAGAGGATCTATTGTTGCTGGGGAGGTCTATTGCTGCTGGTGGGGGGTCTATTGTTTCTGGAAGAGATCTACTGTTGAGGGAAGGTCTATTGCTGCTGGTGGGGGGTCTATTGTTTCTGGAAAAGATCTACTGTTGAGGGAGGTCTATTGCTGATGGTGGGGGGTCTATTGTTTCTGGAAACGATCTACTGTTGAGGGAGGGTCTATTGTTGCTGGGGAGGTCTATTGCTGATGGTGGGGGGGTCTATTGTTTCTGGAAAAGATCTACTGTTGAGGGAGGGTCTATAACTGGGGAGGTTTATTGTTGCTGGTGGGGGATCTATTGTTTCTGGAAGAGATCTGGAAGGGAGGGTCTATTGTTGCTGGCTGTTTGATAGTCTATTGATGTTGGCTGTTAAGAGAGATGCTGTTGCTGCTGGGGGTCTATTGTTGTGTTTATTATCATTAGCAAATTCCATACAAATTACTTAGCACCACAAAATGATATTCTTTGTAAGGGGCGGTACTGGGAGGTGGGTAGGGGTGGATCCAAGGGATGGTGATCAGAGGTGAATAGGGGGGCGGAGACGAGAAGTGGTTCAGACAGAAGGGGGGGTTCCTGCACCTATTCTCTGAGAAGACAAACCCTGCTTTTTTTCCCTCTCTTCCCAGCTGCATGGGAGCTGTGGGAGGGGGGTTATTATTATACAGGATTTATATGGCGCCAACAGTCTCCTATGTGCCCGTGCACACTGCTTTAGGTTAGTGGTGGTTTTCAAGCTGCAGCGTTTAGCCCGGGTTCACACCGGATCCGACTTTGGAATCGTGTGGCTTCACTAAAGTTGCACGATTTCAAAGTTGCATGTCAGTACGACTCGGAAGACATCTGTGCAACTTCATCCAGAGATGTCTATGCAAGTGAAATCGCAAAAAGTAGTGCAGGAACTACTTTCAAAGTCGGTGCGACTGTCAGTGTTGGGGTTGCATTTTAGATGGTTCCATTGCGGGGTGCAACTTGTCTGTTAATGCGACTTGAAACTGTTGAATCACATGACAACGTGCACCAGTGTTTAAACCCCAACGAGCATAGTTTAAACCCCACGGCCTACCTGAGTATTGTTGCTGACCATGTCCATCCCTTGATGACTCCAATGTCCCCATCTTCTGATGGCTCCTTCCAGCAGGATAATGCTCCATGCCACAAAGCTCAAATCATCTCCAACTGGTTTCTTGAACATGACAATGAGGTCACTGGACGACAATGAGGTCACTGGACTCCAATGGCCTCCACAGTCACCAGATCTCCATCCAATAGAGCCCCTTTGGGATGTGGTGGAACGGGAGATTCCCATCATGGATGTGCAGCCCACAAATCTACAGCAACTGTGTGATGCCATCATATCAATATGGACCCAAATTTCTGAGGAACGTTTCCAACACCTTGTTGGGTCTATGCCACGAAGAATGAAAGAAATAGGGGGTCCATCCCGAGACTAACAAGGTGGACCGAATAAAGTGGCCAGTGAGAGTATAGATTCTATAATGCCGTCTGTGATTGCAAAAGTGTCCACATCTCTAAGCCACGGGTGTGAAACTGGTGGCCCTCCAGCTTTTTATTATTATACAGTATTTATATAGCACCACAAAGTTCGCTCAGCGCTGTACAATGTAGTGGGGGACAGTACATGAGGCAATACAGTAACAATACAATACACGAGGGGTTCGAGGGCCCTGCTCCTTGGAGCTTACAATCTAGGAGGGAGGGGATAGTGGAACAGGAGGAAGCTTTTGCCAAACTACAAGTCCCATGAGGCATTGCAAGATTGACAGTTACAAGCGTGATTCCCAAAGGCAGAGGCATGATGGGACTTGTAGTTTCGCAACAGCTGGAGGGCCACTGGTTTGACACCCCTGGTCTAAGCTGTCCTAACCTAGGGAGCAGGCTCTTCCGAATATTTACTTTTGAAGGGTTTGTTTGAACGAACTCCATAGGCAAAAGCCGTGTGTATACAGATTGTTTAGGAAGGAAACCGATTTTAAGTGGCCCGATTGTTGCTGATCCCTGTACAGCTTTCAGAAGATAATTGGGGGACCTCCAAAGATAAAAGAATGACAGAGGCCGTGGGGGAGTTCCTTGTGGTTTATTGGATATGATCTAGGAAGGAAAAGTCAAATGCTATGGTGTACCCATATCTGTGAGGTTGCTGAGCTCCCTGATGTGGGATCATACAACCCGGAACACCTGCAGGGAATACACCTGCCCCTCTGCAGAGGAAGGTCGCTCTTCACTCTGTGGTCTCAGGATTCCAGTGTATTCACAGTAAGAGGTCTTAGCACCCCAAGAAATGGGAGAGTGGTGTCAGCAGAGGCCCCTGAATGCCAAGAAGTTAAGACGTGGACTCTTAATAATTCGATATTTACTGCTCACGGAATTGTATAAAACACCATCAACGCGTTTCATGGCACTACAATGGCCACTTCCTCAGGATGGTGGAAAAAACACTTTCAGCAGCTGTGATCTGTCTCTCCTGATGTTGATTAGTGTGCTGGAACTCCGGAGCTATCAGAGGACAGCAGGAGCAAGCACAATGGGGAAATATTCTAGTTGCTCACCTGCTTGATTTGCCTAGATATAGCCTGTGATATAATTCTTCTTCTTGTGTTTCAGCCCCCGGCTCTGCCGAGCGTCCAGGACAGAAGAGGAAGCTCCCCAGTCCGCAGCATTCATCCAATGGACACTCCCCTCAGGATGCCTCCGCCAGCCCCAGTAAAAAGAAAAAGAAACCGGGAATGTTAAACAGTCACAATAAGGACCAGGTATGGCCGGTGATGGCATCGTATGGCTCCTTGTCCTGTGTATCTGTTGGGGTCACCTGCAGAGTGTCATTTCTGCCACCAAAAAAATAACCATTTTTTTTTTTCCACCCATTGGGGGACATGGGAAGTGTCTAACATATATTGCTTCCTTCAGGAGGATTGGGCACTGGAAAAGATAAAAAAGATGGTAATCCAGCCCGGAATAACCAACCTGTCTCAGTTTTTTGCTAGTGACCTGGGAGGATGAAAGTTTTTTTTTTTCCCCTCCGTTGTTTTTTGGTAGCACCTTTTTCTTTCTTTTTTTTTTATTTTAAGCAAGACACTTTTCTATGTTGCTTTCATCGTTTTTTCCTGAACCATCGTAAATCATCTCTGGAACCAACTCTTATCTGGGTCTAGTTTGAGTATCTGGGTCTAGTCCTGGACACAGCTTGGACCAGAGTGTTTCTTACAAAGCACAAAAGTTCGATTCTCAGATTCGACCTCCAGGAGGTATCGGGCTCTCCACTTTATGCAGAAGAGTTTTGGGCCTGATGGTGGCTTCCTTCAAGGCAATCCTTTTTTCCCATTTTCACTCCAGACCTCTACATCGCAATATTCTCCAGTCATGGGAGAACTCAGGCCCCTGGACACACCAATTTGTTTGGCACTGAGAGCCAGGTTGTCCCCGGCTTTCTAGTTTAGGAATCTGGCTCTAGAGTTGGGGAAGTCCTTCTTACAGTCTTTTGGAAGATTCTCTAGACAGATGCTAGTCTGTCGGGTTTGGGAGTGTCCTGGGCATTTTGTCCATGTAGGGAGCTTTGTTGGGGAGGTCTAGTCTCTCGATCAACATCCTGAAGCTTCAGGAAATGTATCTGTCTGCTGCATTGGGCTATCCTACTGGGAGGTCATCTGACCCAGAGTGAGTTAGGCAGCACCATTGTAGTGGCTTACATCACCCATCAGGAAGGAACCAGAAGTCTTGCCATAGCAAGAGAGGCAGACGGGTACTGTCCTGGGCAGTACTTCATGTCCTGGGCTTGTCCAATCTGTACATCCCAGGTGTAGACAGTAAGCAGGCAGACTCACTCAGCTTGCAGCACCTAGACCTGTGGGAATGGTCCTTACAACTGTCAGTGCTCCAGGACCTGTGTCCCAGGTGGGGGCTGCCAGATGTGGACCTCCTGCCCTCCTGGTTTAACATCAAAATGGACAGTTGAAGTTACAGTTACAGGGATCCCTTAGCAGAAGCAGTGGATGCTATGGTGGCTGCATGGGATCAGTACACCCTGCTGAATACTTCTTCCTCCTCTGCTTCACAGGATCAAGATGAATTGCATTTCTGTGATCTTCATCTCTCTAGACTTCCCAAGATAGATGTGATATGTTATCCTAGTAAGATTCCTGGAGGACACCCCATGGGCTATGTTGAGGCTCAGTTCTTTCCCCATCATTGGTGTCAGTTGGAGGAGCATTGCCTCATCATTGGTGTCAGTGGGAGGAATAGTGCCCCATCATTGGTATAAGTGGGGGGAATAGTGCCTCTTCATTGGTGTCAGTGGCAGGAATAGTGTCCCATCATTGGTGTCAGTGGCAGGAATAGTGTCCCATCATTGGTGTCAGTGGCAGGAATAGTGTCCCATCATTGGTGTCAGTGGCAGGAATAGTGTCCCATCATTGGTGTCAGTGGCAGGAATAGTGTCCCATCATTGGTGTCAGTGGGAGGAATAGTGTCCCATCATTGGTGTCAGTGGGAGGAATAGTGTCCCGTCATTGATATCAGTGGGAGGAATAGTGCCCCATCATTGATGTCAGTGGGAGGAATAGTGGCCCATCATTGGTGTCAGTGGGAGGAATAGTGCCCCATCATTGGTGTCAGTGGCAGGAATAGTGTCCCATCATTGGTGTCAGTGGGAGGAATAGTGCCCCATCATTGATATCAGTGGGAGGAGTAGTGCACCATCATTGGTGTCAGTGGCAGGAATAGCGCCCCATCATTGGTGTCAGTGGGAGGAATAGTGCCCCATCATTGGTGTCAGTGGGAGGAATAGTCCCCCATCATTGGTATCAGTGGCAGGAATAGTGCCCCATCATTGGTGTCAGTGGGAGGAATAGTGCCCCATCATTGGTGTCAGTGGGAGGAATAGTGCCCCATCATTGGTGTCAGTGGGAGGAATAGTGCCCCATCATTGGTATCAGTGGGAGGAATAGTGCCCCATCATTGGTGTCAGTGGGAGGAATAGTGCCCCATCATTGGTGTCAGCGGGAGGAATAGTGGCCCATCATTGGTGTCAGTGGGAGGAATAGTGCCCCATCATTGGTGTCAGTGGGAGGAATAGTGCCCCATCATTGGTGTCAGTGGGAGGAATAGTGCCCCATCATTGGTATTAGTGGGAGGAATAGTGCCCCATCATTGGTAAAGCCTAAAAAAAAGGAAAACTAATGCAGTTGCCACATCTAATGATAGACAAGCTGAAATATATTACAATTTCGATTTTGGGTTTAATACCGCTTTAACTTTAAGCTCTGGTCCCTCCCCCAGCCTGCAATTGGACAGTGAAAGGAGAAGTAGCAGACTGATGAGGTCATCTCTCTGTCAGTCTGATCTCTCCTCCTCTCTGCATGTGTGACCGAACCTTCTACATACAGAGCTGCATCGCTTTGTGTCCTCTGTCTGCCTGAAGATCAGATTTAAAAAATCTAAACTATTGACAAGTTGATACTACAAGTATTTTACCGAGAGCAATACCAATTATATTCGTATATTCGGGGCTTATATGAGAAAAAACCGGTTACAACCGTACATGGAAACCTGTAAATGAGACGCACACAAAGTTACGCACTGATCCTTTGTGCATCCTTCTTGATAGATCTTCTCCATTATATACAAAATTAGCAACATTTGTTTTGTTTTTTTTTTCTTTTCTGCTACATTGAAGCCGTAAATGTTGTTTCCTTTTACAAAACAAAGTCCATTGTGTTTATTTCTGTGCGAATTTCCATATAATGAGAATGGAGTAAACAAACCCTGCGTGTAATAAACCTGGGGGAAGTGTTATGGGGGGGGGCTGTATAGGGCAGCCTGGAGATGCAATCTAATGGGTACAACTTCCTGTACTAGGACTGTGTGAACTCCGCTGTCAGGAGGAATGCTTTGTTGATGGATATTTCAGTATTTTATTTGTTTCATTTTGCTGAACTTTCATTTATATTTTCTTGTGTATGTGCTGGTTTCTGTATTTGTTTTATTTAACTGCATTAAGAAATGTTTTATGTACACTGCCTGGCTGAAATTTTTTAAAATTGGAAGTGTGTTAGACTGCCTAATGCAGGGATGTCAAACTCAATTTCATCATTGGCCAAATCAGCAGTCTGGTTGCCCTCAAAGGGCCAGTTGTATCTGGAGTGTGCTATGTACAGAGTGAAAGGTTGCCCTGCGTACAGAGCGCAGAGTTCAGGGGTGCGCTGCGTACAGAGCGCAGAGTTCAGGGGTGCGCTGCGTACAGAGCGCAGAGTTCAGGGGTGCGCTGCGTATAGAGCGCAGAGTTCAGGGGTGCGCTGCGTACAGAGCGCAGAGTTCAGGGGTGCGCTGCGTACAGAGCGCAGAGTTCAGGGGTGCGCTGCGTACAGAGCGCAGAGTTCAGGGGTGCGCTGCGTACAGAGCGCAGAGTTCAGGGGTGCGCTGCGTACAGAGCGCAGGGTTCAGGGGTGCGCTGCGTACAGAGCGCAGGGTTCAGGGGTGCGCTGCGTACAGAGCGCAGGGTTCAGGGGTGCGCTGCGTACAGAGCGCAGGGTTCAGGGGTGCGCTGCGTACAGAGCGCAGAGTTCAGGGGTGCGCTGCGTACAGAGCGCAGAGTTCAGGGGTGCGCTGCGTACAGAGCGCAGAGTTCAGGGGTGCGCTGCGTACAGAGCGCAGAGTTCAGGGGTGCGCTGCGTACAGAGCGCAGAGTTCAGGGGTGCGCTGCGTACAGAGCGCAGAGTTCAGGGGTGCGCTGCGTACAGAGCGCAGAGTTCAGGGGTGCGCTGCGTACAGAGCGCAGAGTTCAGGGGTGCGCTGCGTACAGAGCGCAGAGTTCAGGGGTGCGCTGCGTACAGAGCGCAGAGTTCGGTGGTGCGCTGCGTACAGAGCGCAGGGTTCGGGGGTGCGCTGCGTACAGAGCGCAGGGTTCGGGGGTGCGCTGCGTACAGAGCGCAGGGTTCGGGGGTGCGCTGCGTACAGAGCGCAGGGTTCGGGGGTGCGCTGCGTACAGAGCGCACGGTTTGGGGGTGCGCCGCGTACAGAGCGCAGGGTTCGGGGGTGCGCTGCGTACAGAGCGCAGGGTTTGGGGGTGCGCTGCGTACAGAGCGCAGGGTTTGGGGGTGCGCTGCGTACAGAGTTCAGGGTTCTGTGTATAGAGTGCAGGGTGTGTAACCCCCAAACCCCCCAAAGCTTCCTTGCATCTCTCTCTCCTTCCTGGCCTGACTCTCATCCCTCTCTTTGCAGGCTGCTCTTCCTCACCTTGCAGGGGGATCGTTCTCTCCCTCAGATTCTGGAGATCTCTCCCCACCGTCAGCATGTGTAGGGATCTGTAGAGCCTCTGAGAGCAAAGCTGTCCCTTGTAACCCCAGAAGGCTTCTGTGTTTACAAGTGACAGCGGGGTACTGGAGCAGAAGGTGACAACCAGACGTGGAGTTCTGCTTGCAAAAGTGGATATGAGGGCCACATAACAAGGCCTGGCAGTCCAGATTCGGCCCCCGGGCCTGGTGTTTGACATATGTCACCCAATGGCATTCATTGGTCAGCTCGAATTCTGTTGCCATTTTGACAGAGCTCAGTGTGATTGCCCATAACAAATAATTCAGATCTGATTGAATCTCTCTCTTTTTCTCTACACTTAGGGCTCGTTCACACTAGCAGCTAGGAGGTTGTAAAAATCTGTGCTTCAGCCGTGGTTTTGCTGCCCCCCAGCTGCTCCTACTTTATACCTGCAGAGGCAGTAGTAGGGTTGGTACAAATGGGGCAGCAGGATTATACCCCCTTTTGCAACCGATGTGAAGCTCCGCAAGTGTCCTGCAATTGCACACAATGCTGCGGGGGTCCAAGGGGTTAAAGCAGGCAGTAAGGAGGCGATACAACACTTAACCTGGCCAAGATTTGATCCATCTATGACTGGCTTAATTGTATGTCAGTCTAGAGAGATTCACCCTCACTTCCTGTACCGCTGACAACCGTTCACAAGACAGGAAGTGAGTGCGACTCTCTAACAGATCAACATGAAAACTTTTATTATTTTTTGTATTCATATATAGTGTAGAATAAGGCTGGAACCCCTGTCAGGTGTTTATTTCGGTCAGTTTACCTGTTGATGAATTTTTTCTCATTTCCTATCTGGTAAAAACAGAACAGGAAGTAAGAGGAAATCTCTCTAAAGGGGCCCCCAGTAGCATTTAAAAAGTGGAAACCGGTTCAAACCTTTCCCGACCCTTTTCAGAAGTAAAAAAAAAAAAAAAAAAGAAAGTTTCAGGTTTGACATTCATTTAAAATGCACCACGCGGCGGAAATGTTCACTTCTATTCATTCATGGTGTGGATTGGCATTTACAATTTGATATTATGGCAGCCGGACAGAATAATGGCCCAGCCGTTGGTCAAAGTACAGTAACTCACAGCAGCCAATCAGATTCCATCTGGCTCTTGTGGTTTTGGCACTTCTCCGATCATCCTTGCTCTTTGCTGGATAAATTATGCAGGCCATAGACGGGTCGAAAATCAGCCGATTCTCGCAACGTTAGTGGGTTAATTGGTCGGCCATTTTTCGGGGTTTTGGCACATTTTTTTTATTAGTAAAGTTGGAAACAAATCGGCCGATCGTTTTACCGATAAAAAAATCTGCGCATGAGCCGTGACCTGCAAGAAGAAGAAAAAGAAAAATTTCAGTCCACTATTATATTTTATATGAAAAGTATTGAGGTTGCAACAATGTATCCATTTGTATCCGAATAAAAACATCTGTATCCGAAATGGATACATTGTTGCAATCGCAGGACTTTTTCATGTTAAATATAATAGCGGAGCTCTCTGCAAGGGGCAAAAGTAATTAAATGCCGGCACTAGACGGTACGAAAATCGGCCGTTTTTTTTTTTTTTTTTTTTAATAAAACGTCCGTCTTTCAACTCGTCTATGGCCTGCATTATGTGAAGACGGTTCTTCTGCTTAAAATGAATTTGTTTGCCACATCCTGACCTCTGAGGGCTTTTCAGCCTGCTAGATATTACAGTAGGCCGCCCGCTCTTCATAACCGTGTATCTGCTCAGAGTAGGAAGATTGTGGTTGGTGGGTAAAGGGATGACTATGGCGTCAGCCAGGCACTGTACTTCTCACACGCATGCATGTAAGTTTACTATTTTATTTGCTTTGCTTACTGTACGTTGACCTTTTCTTTTTTTAGTTGCGGTGTTTTGTCCATGCACATGTGTTTTGAACCCAATCCTGTCTCTCTTGCCTACATTCCAGTCAGAGCTAAGACATGGTCCGTTTTACTATATGAAGCAGCCACTCACCACAGACCCTGTTGATGTTGTACCGCAGGACGGGCGCAATGACTTCTACTGCTGGGTTTGTCACCGAGAAGGTCAAGTTCTATGCTGTGAGCTCTGCCCAAGAGTTTATCACGCTAAGTGTCTGAAACTGACCGCTGAGCCTGAGGGCGACTGGTTTTGTCCTGAATGTGAGGTGAGGCCCCCCATCATGTTGTGATGCACACTTTGATTATCTGACAGGAGAACTCCAGGTTTGGGTATTCAATAATGGCGCTCAGAAATGGCCCAAAACACCCTCTCCTTGCAGGAACTTGGATTGACTTCTGGCTTTTGCCAAGTTAGTTCTTTTTGAAACGGAAATAAATCCGCTACGGTAAGCAAGTAGTTCCCATGTGTTGTCCTGTACAATGAGGATGATGAGTGATAGTTATAATTATTGTTGTTGAGGAAATAGATAGATATGGGAGGGATAGATAGATAATAGATAGATAATAGATAGATAGATAGATAGATAATAGATAGATAGATAGATAATAGATAGATAATAGATAGATAATAGATAATAGATAGATAGATAATAGATAATAGATGATAGATAGATAGATAATAGATAATAGATAGATAATAGATAGATAGATAGATAATAGATAGATAGATAGATAGATAGATAGATAGATAGATAATAGATAGATAGATAATAGATAGATAGATAATAGATAGATAGATAATAGATAGATAATAGATAGATAATAGATAGATAATAGATAGATAATAGATAGATAGATAGATAATAGATAGATAATAGATAGATAATAGATAGATAGATAGATGATAGATAGATAATAGATAGATAGATAGATAGATAATAGATAGATAATAGATAGATAGATAGATGATAGATAGATAATAGATAGATAGATAGATAATAGATAATAGATAGATAGATAGATAATAGATAGATAATAGATAGATGATAGATAGATAATAGATAGATAGATAGATAGATAGATAATAGATAGATAATAGATAGATAGATAATAGATAGATAATAGATAGATAGATAATAGATAGATAATAGATAGATAGATAGATAGATAATAGATAGATAATAGATAGATAATAGATAGATGATAGATAGATAATAGATAGATAGATAGATAGATAGATAGATAGATAGATAATAGATAGATGATAGATAGATAATAGATAGATAGATAGATAATAGATAGATAATAGATAGATAGATAGATAGATAATAGATAGATGATAGATAGATAGATATACATTTTTTTTTCCATTACACACAATATTACTACACCATGCATACAGCCAACCAATCAGCAACAGGTATTGCACTACATCAGATGTTTAGTCCTCCTGCACACGGGACGTTTTTACAGCGGCTGTTTTTGGCTTTTGCCATTTCTTTCTACAGCCAGTAACCCCCCAGCATGTTCTCCTAGGTGTCCGTGCCCACAGAGACTGTGATCAACGTTTTTTGGCAGGGGTGTTTTTGATCTGTAAAAAAATAACAGGACTAGCGTGTTTTCTAGAGGAGATTTTTAGCTGTAAAAACACCGTAACGCTGAAAAATGCGGAAAATTGCGGCAAACCAGTGTTTTTAGACTTTTTTTGACTAAATAAAAAATGTTTTTTTCTTTTGGTTAAAAAAAAAGTGAAAAAACGTGGCTAAACGCTAATACAAAAACACAGAAAATTGCAATTTTTGTTATCGAGACTTTACACAGCTAACGCCCCCGCCCCCCAGTGTGCGTGGAGCCTAATACACACAGGCTTATTTACTAAAGTTGGAAAGAGCAAAATCAGGCTCACTTCTGCATAGAATCCAATCAGCTTCCAGGATTTTCTACCAAAGCTTAAAGTGATTCTGAAGATTCATTTTTTTTGGGGGGCGGGGGGGATAACAAACATGTTATACTTACCTGCTGTGTGTAGTAGTTTTGCACAGAGCAGCCTGGATCTTCCTCATCTCGGGTCCCCCGCAGACTCTCCTGGCCCCTCCCTCCTGTTGGGTTCCCCCACAGCAAGCAGCTTGCTATGGGGGCACCCTCTATTCCGTCCATTCACACACACAGCTGTGGTTTGGCCCTGCACCCTCTTACCATTCATTGATTGACTGGCTGTGATTGACGGCCAATGGCTCCCGCTTGCTGTCTCAGCCAATGAGGAGGCAGAGACCTGGGACAGCCGAGGCTGTCATTCACATTGCTGGATCGCGATGGGGCTCAGTTACGTATTGAGGGGGCTGGGGGTGTTGCTGCACACAGAAGGTTTTTTACCTACATGCATAGAATACACAAAGGTAAAAAACCTTCAGCCTTTACAGCCACTATAATTGGACAAGCTGAGGTCAGAAGCTGATTGGTTTTTATACAGAAGTGAAAAAGAACGGACAGATGGCGCAAACCCCTAGTGCATTATCCAAGATTTATTAAACGATGTAAAAGACAAAAACATACTCACAGACATAGCATGTATAAAAAGCTTTGCATAATGAAGATGGCCACAACAAGGGCAAGGTGTTCTAGTTGTCAGTGTGGTCAGGTGGTTGACGCGTTTCGGGGACGAGTCCCCTTCCTCAGAGCTTCTCACAGGGTCTATACAGAAGTGAGTCTGATTTTGCTCTCTCCAACTTTAGTAAATAAACCCCACAGTGTATTCTTCAAGCAAGTAGTAGAATTTAAAAAAAAAAAAAAAAACCCCGCAGTACTCAAAGTCTAATAGCTTTCTATAAATAAACTGCATCCATTGTTGCCGCACGTGAAGGAGATATATGGGGTTAATAGAAAACCAGCAGCCGTACTCACCTCTATGCTGTGGCTGTCCCGCCGCGGTTCCAACACCAAGAACTGAGCGATTATATGACCACTGAAAGCTTTGACCATGTTTCTGTTTGAATATTTTTTCTGTTCTTGCAATCTGTGTTCCATTGGGGAGGTTTACGTTTACTTCCTGTCTTGTAAATACAACAGGAAGTGAGGTTACATAAATGTCACTGGAGCAAGTGTCCCAGTTGGAAGATTTCTTGCTGTTTTGATGACACAGTGATTGAAGTGCCACGCCACGGATTAAGGCCTCATGCAGGAAAGAATCCCCATTGCCAGGACTTTGCACCCACCACTATCAGAATACACAGATCAGTGGCTGCAGCTGACTGAACATCATTTTCCAACATGTCCCATTGACACAAGTCAACATAACAGTTGGCTACAGTCAAGCAGAGGCAGCCACACGCTGATCAGTGTATTGCGACTGGTAGGCATGGTGGGGGCTTTGTGACAGTACACTGAAATGGGGGGATCCCTTCAAATTATTGTTTTGAACTGGAAGAAACTATATATTTAAAAAATCCCAGAATAACTTATTTTATAATAAAAATGACAGTACTGGAGTTCTCCTGTGTGATGTACATGTTTTTTATTTCACTTTCTATGAAACATGTTATAGCAAAAAATTCATTTATGTCCCAGTATGTATTAAAAGTACCAGCAAAATACAATGGGGGGAGATTTACTAAAACTGGAACACTCGGAATCTGGTACAGCCGTGCATGGCGACAAATCAGCTTCTAACTTCAGCATGTTCAGTTAACCCCGTCATGTCCAGACACTTTCACCCCCTTCCAGTCCAGGTCAATTTTCAGCTGTCAGCGCTATCACACTTTGAATGACAATTGCGCGGTCATGCAACACCGCACCCTTATGAATTTTTTAGCATCTGTTTGGAGACAGATAAAGCTTCATTTTGGTGGTTATTATTCACCTATGTGAATTATTTGCTATGTAAATGAAAAAGTCCAAAAATTTTGAAAAAAAGTGTTTTTCAAATTTTGCAAATAAATAATATTTCATCAAAAATCTTGGCCAAAATGTATTCAGCTATCTTTTTAGGAAAAAAAAAATAACCCAAATTAGTTTATAACCAAAAATTTGAATTTTTAAACATTTTGTTTTACATTTTTATTTTATTTTTTTATATTATTATTTAGGGTTTTTTTTTATTTTTTTTTACATACTGTCACCCTAGCAGTACAATGTCACCATGGTGACACTGTACTACTTGTGGGGGGTGATGAAGATTTTTTTTTTTTTTACACTGATTGCTTTTACACCCATAAAGGCTGTAAGAGGAATCATTTCTCCTTCTCTCTGGCTGCGTTCTTGCAGTCATTGAGAACTTCTGTGTGAGCTGTGATTGGTCACAGCTTGTCACATGGTACAAGGCTGTTGTGAATAGCCTTGCACCATGTGATCTCTGTGATCATTCACAGATTTCACACGTAGTAAGCAGTGATGTCAGAAGTGACATCTTGTTTACTACTCTGCGTGTGATCACTGATTGGCCAATCAGTGATCACATGATCGGTACCTCGCACAGATCAGTGTTTCTCTGTGTCCGGAGGACACAGCGGGTACTGGAGTACGCACAAGCAGGGTGCGGGGACGCCGTTTATAAACGTCCACCCGACCCTGCACTGCCACCGTCCGGCCGTTTATATACAACGGCCGGATGGGACGTGGTTAAAGAGGAGCTCCAGCCATATTTTTAAAATGTAACAGTCAGCAGCTAAAAACACTGTAACTTCCGACTTATAATAAACACCTTCACCTGTCCCAGGACCCGGCGCTGCACTCAGCCCAGCTTTAGCCACCCCTCTTCAGGCTCAGGCGCCGGCATCCTTACAGTGGGCACCCGGCTGTCACAGCTTGCGGCTTCACAGCCGGGTGCCCACTGCACATGTGCAAGCCGCTCTGCGCATTGTGAATGGTCCCCTCAGTCTTCTGAGACCTGTGACGTGTCCCAGAAGACTGCGGGGATGCAGGGGGAGAGCAGAGCGTCCGCTCCGATCGCCCGGGGGTCAGAGTCGGAGTGGGTACATGTCAAAACCAGGTACATACTCCCCCCACACCAAAAAAAAAGTGCAATTTTTATGCAAGAGGAGCTGAGGAGACGGCCTTACAGCGGAACTTCCCCTTTTAGGTGGAGCTCTGCTTTAAGCGTTGACATTAAAACCTGGAAGATGATTGGCTCCCATGCACAGCTGCACCAGATTTGGCACTCTCTAGTTTTAGTAAATCAACCGCAATGAAGCAGACTATTGGCCTTGTCATCTGAGATTAGATATGACCCGACACCAGGTCCCCAGACATTGCCAGGCATAGCCGGGCACATACATAATCTTATCATCGAGTTTTTGGGATCAGCAATGGAAGGGAGCCGAGAGAGTCCAATGTACTTATTCTGAGTAAAGAGATTCGATTGATTTACAGTCTACATAATACTGATTGCATGTATGCCGTATAAATGGTCTGTCTGGGTTATGTTGTCCCTGATAGATAGAGGTGTATCTGGATATGCTTTTAGATCCTCTGAGCACCTCTCTGAACTCGAGAAGGGAACGTCTGTCTTCTGTTTGTCCCCAAAGCCTATCTGTAGAATGTAATATATTATTAACAGTGGAGTTATAATTCCTGACATTGGAATCATATACCACCTTCTCAGTGGTTGTGTCCAGTACACTAGCCATAAACATGAGACCGTATACATGAGACCATAAACATGAGACCCTATACATGAGACCATAAACATGAGACCCTATACATGAGACCCTATACATGAGACCATATACATGAGACCCTATACATGAGACCCTATACATGAGACCATAAACATGAGACCCTATACATGAGACCATAAACATGAGACCCTATACATGAGACCCTATACATGAGACCATATACATGAGACCCTATACATGAGACCGTATACATGAGACCATAAACATGAGACCCTATACATGAGACCATATACATGAGACCCTATACATGAGACCGTATACATGAGACCATAAACATGAGACCCTATACATGAGACCATAAACATGAGACCCTATACATGAGACCGTATACATGAGACCATAAACATGAGACCGTATACATGAGACCATAAACATGAGACCCTATACATGAGACCATAAACATGAGACCCTATACATGAGACCATAAACATGAGACCCTATACATGAGACCGTATACATGAGACCATAAACATGAGACCGTATACATGAGACCATAAACATGAGACCGTAAACATGAGACCGTATACATGAGACCGTATACATGAGACCGTATACATGAGACCGTAAACATGAGAGCGTGGTTGGAAGAGCTGACTGGGCCATTGTTGCGTTCAGTTATTGCGTACATTTGTGCACTTGCAGTGGCTGGCCGTGTACCCGGCCTTCATGCCCTGCGCAGTCACTGCGTGCTTTTGTCTTTTCTTAGCCATACATTAGCCAGGAAAATCCGTCATCTGAAACCGCCAGCTTACGGCCAGTTTGGAATTCTTGACAAGCTGTGGCCTGATCTTTCTGATCCCGATACAGTTTAAAGGCTAAATTTAGAAACTCCATAGGATTTGTCTGAGCTTTATCAAATCCATCGGAGCCAATTTTAGCAGGTTTCTCGTAGTGCTTCTTGAGAATACTTCAGGGTGTTATAGCATGATTCTGTTCCATGCTGCCTCCCTTGCATGTGTACACTGTGTGGGGGGTGAGGTTGTAGGAAGCTGAGAGAAGGAAGGGGGGTGCCAGATCCATGGAACACTGTGCATGTATTTCCCCATGCCATCTTCCCTGATGTACATGTGCATTAGGGGTGCAGTCTCCTCTTGTCTGGCTGATACCTGCCTTTGGTGGTTTGAGGCTCCTATTGCAGTACTATTGTTACTGTATCACATTAAAGCATTTTACCATTTATCCTCCGAAAGCGGAGTTTGCTGTGTTATATTTTATAGATTGTGTCTAATGTTCTATATTTCGTGTGTTCTCTCTACAGAAAATCACGGTAGCAGAATGTATAGAGACACAGAGTAAAGCGATGACCATGCTGACTATAGAACAGCTCTCTTACCTGCTAAAATTTGCACTACAGAAGATGAAGCAGCCAGGGGTAAGTCTGCTGGGGGGGGGACATTATTCACATGACCGCCACTCCAAGGGACATTCTCTTCTTAAATACTTATTACAACTCCCTGCCACCATTTTTTTTTTTTTTCACTTTTTACCCACAACTTATGTCTATAGGTAGTTGAATCCCACCTTGTAAATTGATTGCTTGTAGTTATTTCAAATATTGGGATGTGGTGCCTATGGGCCTCCCATAATCCATCCCAATACGTCTATGGGAGCTCTCTAATACACTCCTGCAATTCTATTTGAACAAATGCTAGGCTGTTTTTGTTTTATTTGTATACATGTTATTCTTAGATTGTAAGCTCTAATGAGCAGGGCCCTTTGATTCCTCATGTACCAAAGTGTATTGTAACTTTAAAGTGTTACTAAACCCCGGATCCTGCATTCACTATATCTGGTCTCCCCGGACCCCACATTCACTATATCTGGTCTCCCCGGACCCCACATTCACTATATCTGGTCTCCCCGGACCCCGCATTCACTATATCTGGTCTCCCCGGACCCCGCATTCACTATATCTGGTCTCCCCGGACCCCGCATTCACTATATCTGGTCTCCCCGGACCCCGCATTCACTATATCTGGTCTCCCCGGACCCCGCATTCACTGTATCAGCTCTCCCCGGACCCCGCATTCACTGTATCAGCTCTCCCCGGACCCCGCATTCACTATATCTGGTCTCCCCGGACCCCGCATTCACTATATCTGGTCTCCCCGGACCCCGCATTCACTATATCTGGTCTCCCCGGACCCCGCATTCACTATATCTGGTCTCCCCGGACCCCGCATTCACTATATCTGGTCTCCCCGGACCCCGCATTCACTGTATCAGCTCTCCCCGGACCCCGCATTCACTATATCTGGTCTCCCCGGACCCCGCATTCACTATATCTGGTCTCCCCGGACCCCGCATTCACTATATCTGGTCTCCCAGGACCCCGCATTCACTATATCTGGTCTCCCCAGGACCCTGCATTCACTATATCTGGTCTCCCCGGACCCCGCATTCACTATATCCGCTCTCCCTGGACCCCGCATTCACTATATCCGCTCCCCCGGACCCTGCATTCACTATATCTGGTCTCCCCAGGACCCCGCATTCACTATATCTGGTCTCCCCAGGACCCCGCATTCACTATATCTGGTCTCCCCAGGACCCTGCATTCACTATATCTGGTCTCCCCAGGACCCCGCATTCACTATATCTGGTCTCCCCAGGACCCTGCATTCACTATATCTGGTCTCCCCAGACCCCGCATTCACTATATCCACTATATACGAGGGCTGTACTGAAAGTAACGCAAAACTGGGATAACATTTTTTTTTCCTAGCAGAAGCACTGTGCCGTCATCGAGTTCTTGATGAAGAAGGGGTGCCTACTGTCCAACGTCGTCAGAAAGCGACAGAATGTTTATGAAACCAGAATGGGAGATGAAACCATTGACAAGAGTAATGTGCACAGATGGATAAAGACGTTTAAAGAAGGGGAAACCATAATTGATGACAAACTACGCAAGGGAGATTGTCGATATTCAACAGCTTGCACCCTTCCTTCGTCAGTAACTCGATGACGTCACGCTGCTTCTGCTTGGAATCCACCTTTTAACTGCAATGAAAAAGAAGAAGAGGAGTTACTATACAGGAAGAGTTCCTCTACCAACATGGAAATCTGAACAACCTATGTAAGTTAATAAACATGTTATACCAACTTTTTCATTACGTTCAGTACAGTGTGTGTGTGTGTGTGTATATATATATATATATATATATATATATATATATATATACACACATATATACATACACATGAGGGGTGTTCAAGTCAATCCGGGACTTTTCATTTTCCAGGAATAAAGAGATGCTAGTGCGGTGGTACTACACGCAGTAGTAATGCAGGACATACATGGTTAGAATTCCGGACTATTTTTCGTACAAAAATCGAAAATGTCTTTCGCTCGTTTATCCGATGGCGCCATCACTGATTTCCAAAATCGGCCGACCAAGTCATAAAGTTCACCCCATATAAAAGACAAAACCTCTGTTCGTTCCAGGTCACGCCTCATGCGTATATTCGTTTCGTAAAAATGATCGTAATATTTGACCATCATTGGGTTGAAAATCGGTCGTTCTTCACAAATTTTCCAACATTCCCGATCACTGGAAAGGGGAGGAACCACGAAAATCGGCCAGTGCCATTGACCCCACTAACAGAGCGAAAATTGTCCGATTATTCTTAGGTCTGATTTTCGGACGAAAAATCGGTTGAATTTTGACCCATGTACTGTATGGCTGGCCTTAGTGACAAGTGTGTCCTATTACTGATAGGCGGCGCACATGTCTCGGGTCAGTCCTGAGACCGTTAATCAAGATGGCGGACAACCGTGTCAGTGCATGCATGGAACAGCGTGTGGTGATGAGGTTTCTTGTGAACGAAGGTGTAAAACCTGCCGATATCTATAGAAGACTTCAGGCGCAGTACGGCGATGAGACACTCAGCCCGCAGTAAGACATCTGAATGGTGGAAACGTTTCAAAGATGGCCGTACGTCTGTCAGTGACCATCCTGGCCGTGACGGTTCCCAGCCCACAGCAGACATTCCTGTTAACAGTCAGTGCGTGGAACTCCGGATCCTGGATCATCGATGTCATGAAATTGCACAAGAGACGAATCTTTCTGTGGGAACGATGAACACAATGATGGGGAAGTGAAGCCGGCAGTCCTAGGATAGTCCAGTCATACTGACAAATCTTTCTATGCTGAAGCTCTCCAGGCATTAGCTAACTGCTGGAATAAGTGTATAAATGTAGCAGGGGAGGATGGCAGAGAATAAATGCAGTTTCCACAACTAAAAATGTGTTATTTTATTATGTAAACTCTAAAGTCCTGGTTTGACTTTAACGCACCTTGTATGTATGTGTGTTTATGTGTGTGTGTGTGTGTATATATATATATATATTATACAGTATTTATAAAGCGCCAATAGTTCGCTCAGCGCTGTACATTACAAAGGGGGACAGAACATATGACAGAACAATACCAATACAATGCAAAACATGAGGGGATTGAGGGCCCTGTATATATATATAAAACACAGGCAGATAATAAAAACAAACAACATGGTACAATGTCCCAGCAGGAAACTGTTTTTGCCAGCATCCCAACATGCATAAACTAGAAAACACTGGAAATACTCCCCTAGGACTCTGGTGGCAAAAACCTCAATGAGTATGCAGAAAGTGTATAAAACGATAACGTTTATTGTAACACATAGGCATAATAAAACCAATCAAAATATTCAACGTGGTAAATTTGTAATCCGATGATTCCTGTATCACATACAAAGCATACACAGTGTGCATCGAACCTGACAGTCTATAACACATCGAACGGCCAATGGGCAAGCAGCCCAACCAAACTTGTACAGTGATGTTGTTCAGACAAATACAACGTGTTTCGGAACTTTCGTTTCCTTCTTCAGGACTAAATATGTCAGGTAAATTGCACCACAGGAAGTTATATAAGTAACAGGTATTATACACAGTATATCCTCAAGTAGAAAACACATACATACAAAACGTATGTATATATGATCAACTCCACTGAATATAAACCGCACTCAAAATGGTATTTTTTAAGTGAAAAATAAATAAGTGAATAAATAAAAACATATATAGCCGCTTCTTTCACTTGTAAATGAAAAATTATAAGTAGTACATAATATTCTGAAATGCCAAAATATACGCGCAGCGCTCTGCAAATCATATATAATAAAAAAAAAATGTATTATATAGGACTTACAGAGCGCTGCGCGTATATTTTGGCATTTCAAAATATTATGTGCTACTTATAAAGTAACAGGTATTGATGGAAAAATTGGATGAGGATATTATCCCTCTGACACATCGGGGAGGGGACAGGCAGAGACATCCTATAGTGCCACCCACCAACGAGGACCACCCGGCAGCAGCCAATGACAGGATCTAGCGAGCATAATGGAGGCCACGTATGACGAGATCTATAGTGTCTGTGTATTTCACATGGGACCACCTCAGGGTCGTCCAAGAGGATGGCGCTTTGGGACGTCTCTGCCTGTCCCCTCCCTGATGTGTCAGCGGGAGAATATCGAATCTTTTGATTTGTTTTATCATGCCTATGTGTCAACATTTATTGTTTTTTACACTTTCTGCATACTTTATTAAAGTGCCAGGGGAATGTTTCCAGTATGTTCTAGTTTACACACATGCAGATAAGGACTTCTGGTTTGGTCCTCGGTAAGCTGCTTGATCAGAAAAGGAAATGGACAAAGAGATGCTCAAAGATTGCTGATCCGACCTTCTGGCTGTGGGCCCGGACATGTACTATGACGGAGAGGAAGGATTATGAGAAACAAAAGCTGTGGATGTGGATTGTCTGCTTGCTGTTGGCTTTTATATCCTGATCTGTGTGTTGTGTTTATTGTACAGAAACTTTGTATTGTCCTGCAGGAGGAATGTGCAGTGACCACTTCTCTATACATTTTCATCTCTCTTTGCAGACAGAGCCATTCCAGAAGCCAGTTTCACTGGAGCAACATCCTGATTACTCAGAATATATATTTAATCCTATGGATCTCAGTACACTAGAAAAAGTAGGTATTTATGTCCAAAGTGAGTATAAAAGTGTCTCTACATGGTTGTCCTATGTTGTCACTAAATATTTTCAGTAAATGAAAACGCAGTACCAATTTTCTTTTCTTCTTATACACTTTGGGGTTGATTTACTGAATCTGGAGCACACAGAATCTGGAGCGACTCTGCAAAGTAACCAATCTGCTTCTAACTTCAGTTTGCTTATTTAAGCTTTGAAAATAGGCGGATTGGTTACTATGCAGAGTGCGTCACATTCTGTGTGCACCAGTTTTAATAAATCTCACCCTATATGTCCAAAGTCTGTAGACACCTGGCTATCTCACTTATATTTACTTGTTGGATGTCCCATTCCAAAATCATGGCCATTCATATGGAGTTGCTAAGGGGTTGTGTAAAAAAGGCTGCTTGATTCTATCTTCTCTGATCCTCCCCTTCTTCTACTGTCCCCAATTCATCTGCTGATAGTACAGAGCCCTGGAGTCACTCTGCACATGCTCAGTTTGGTGTATTGCTAGAGGTTTTTTTTTTTTTTCTTTGGGAGGGTGCATGTGATCAGCACAGGGCCAATCAGCACTGTCTAGACAGAGGGCCAGGGGTCCTGCAGCCTCATAGGACAATCACAGGAGAATGAAAACTTCTCCTACAAGATTAACCAGTGCTCAGCTGGACATTGATATAAGTTACAAGATTGCTATATACTGCTGATGAGGAAAGGTATTATTAGCAGTTTATATTTACTAAAATAATTGCATTTCCATGTTCTGTGTACTGTGGGAGACCAGATATAGTGAATGCGGGGTCTGGGGAGAGCGGATATAGTGAATGCGGGGTCTGAGGAGAGCAGATATAGTGAATGTAGGGTCCGGAGAGAGCGGATATAGTGAATACGGGGTCCGGGGAGAGCAGATATAGTGAATGCGGGGTCCGGGGAGAGCGGATATAGTGAATGCGAGGTCCGGGGAGAGCGGATACATTGAATGCGGGGTCCGAGGAGAGCGGATATAATGAATGCGGGGTCCGAGGAGAGCAGATATAGTGAATGTGGGGTCCGGGGAGAGCGGATATAGTGAATGCGGAGTCAGGGGAGAGCGGATATAGTGAATGCGGGGTCCGGGGAGAGCGGATATAGTGAATGCGGGGTCCAGGGAGAGCGGATATAGTGAATGCGGGGTCCGGGGAGAGCGGATATAGTGAATGCGGGGTCCGGGGAGAGCGGATATAGTGAATGCAGGGTCCGAGGAGAGCGGATATAGTAAATGCGGGGTCTGGGGAGAGCGGATATAGTGAATGCGGGGTCCGGGGAGAGCGAATATAGTGAATGCGGGGTCCGGGGAGAGCGGATATAGTGAATGCGGGGTCCGAGGAGAGCAGATATAGTGAATGCGGGGTCTGGGGAGAGCGGATATAGTGAATGCGGGGTCCGGGGAGAGCGGATATAGTGAATGCGGGGTCCGGGGAGAGCGGATATAGTGAATGCGGGGTCCTGGGTTTAGTAACACTTTACCATTTGTATCAGCAAGTTCCAGTATAACCATATTAAATACATAAAAATTCAAAAATAAGTGAACAGCAGAAAAAAAAATGAAATAGTCTGAAAGAAATAAACCAAGCCATTTAACTACTAGAACCCAGATTAAGGGGCATTTCCTTCAGTGGACTGGCCTGAGTAAGAACTTAGATTCTCAGAATATTGTCTTGCTGGTGCTCCAAGGGTCGCACAATAAGTGCCAGAGGGACGCAGATTGGGCACCAGGGGTGAAGTTTATGTCAACATTAGTATGATCCCCACAGTAAATAGCGGCCGGCAGAGCACACGCACCATGCTTTGTGATATAATATAAGCTTGCAGTGCTTGTTCCAAGGTGGCATGTTTTAAAAATGATGTCACAACCTCAGCCAATCCGAGCAGACTTTGTATTCATTAATAGAATACACCTCTCGCTGTGATGGACTCAGCGCGGTATACTGTCTGTAGCCAAAGCTACCATACATAAAGTATTACCGCACATCCAGTGGGCTGACAGATTAGGGACATTCACTTTGAGCCAGCTTGGCCCAAAGGTTCACATTGTATACCCCGCGTGTAAGATGACCCCCGATTTTTGGGGTATGTTCTTAAGTATAAAGAATCGTCTTATACGCCGGAAAATACAATATGTTTCACTGGTGGAAATGTAACACTTCAGCAAGTCGCAAGTCTAGCTTGTTAAGATAAGAATTTTAAACTGTCACAAGCTTCCTGCACAGATTTCAAGACCACAACTGCTCGCTAGTAAAGACTGACATTTTCCTGAACCTTGTCACATGACAAGAAGGCTGGAGTAGTCGGTGAGGGGGCTCTGACTTCATATTCAAGTTATGTGGATATTGTTATAGATTATGGTTGGGTAGTAAACTGAAGAGCTCTCCTTCTGTTTTAGTTACCATTTCCAATTTTTATTTTATATGATCTTTCCTTGTTGTTATGCTTCTCTATTTAATAAACAAGAAGACAATAGATCAGGTACAACTACTAGTGACAATGAAATACAGCTGGTTCTCTGACCATATATATATATATTATGTATACAGTATGTACGTGTGTGTGTATGAGTGTGTGTGTGTATATGTATGTGTATGTATGTATATATATATACACACACACACACATGAGAAAGTATATATTCAGAACTGTTCTGTTATTGATGAAATTCTTCAGGATTGTGTCAGCTGCCCTGTGACCCCTCTGCCCCCTTTTTACCACCCTTCACGTTGCCCTATAGATCACTGAAAAGTGTTGTAATTTCAGGATGTCATCTGTACAACGATCTAGAGTGTCCTTTTCATGTCCTTGCAGAATGTTAAAAAGAAAATGTACGGTTGCACTGAAGCATTCCTGGCAGAAGCCAAATGGATTTTACACAACTGCATTATTTACAACGGGGGTAAGTGTGACTTGTTCCGAAAGTGTAGAAAAACACTCGCCTTCATCCCTCCTGTGATCCTTCTGTAAGGAAGGGCGGATAGATAGGTCACACAATGGTGACCTGTATATATGTGATTGTTCTACCTGAACAGACCTTACAAGACCAGAAGTACAGTGTGGGAGGCAGGACTCACTATCTGTATGATGTGTGCTATAAATATAGGGGAGATATGATGATCACATTATAAATATAGACTAGATGATTTAGAGATGGTGCCACCTGCTTCTAAGTGGGAGTTAGATCAGGAGGTCTGTGTAATATGGTGCTCTGTACTTTCCATGTTTGCTCACTCCAGGCCCCTCTAACAATAATGAGGTAGGGTAGTCAGTGGGTCTGTTTAGTATGGTGCTTTGTACTTCCCGTATGGGTCCCAGTCCAGACCCCTCTAATGACAATCAGGTAGGGTAGTCAGGGGGTCTGTTTAATATGGTACTTTGTACTTCCCATATAGGCGCCCAGTCCAGGCCCCTCTACTGATAATCAGGTAAGATAGATACCAGGATGTCTTCTTGGCATCACTTCTCCTTGTTTCTTTTGTCACATAATGTACAGTGCAGGAGATGCAGTATGATATCTGCCCCCCAACACACAAACGTCTGAGAAGATAATTTCTTACCATTCATTATATCTCCCCCACAGGAAATCACAAGTTGACGCAAACAGCGAAAGTTATAATCAAGATATGTGAACATGAGGTGAGATCTGCTATTTGGAATATATTTATATGTGGCACATCTGCAGTTGTGTATAGGCACAAGATAGTTTAAAGGCTGGTCTCCAGTTATACGAAATATTAATGACCCTACCCTCTCCCATCCCCTGTGTATTGAAAGACACAGTTGGATCTTCAGAAGGTGAACAGTCAGCCGGGCTGTGACAATCCGAGCCAGCCGAGTCCAACATGGTAACAGCTCACACAACTAGGGAGCACACACTTTCCCTTTCCCTAGTGCGCGAGAGGTGGCCCCACTCCCCAGCGCCCTCCTTTCTTGGGTTTAAAGGGTCCTCCATCCTTCATTGCTGCCGTTCCTTCTCTTTCCCCAGTGGATGTGTGGTGGCCCCACTCCTAATACCCTTCTTCTTTGAGTTTAAAGGGTCCACCATCCCCCATTGCTTCCATTCTTTCCATTTCCACAGTGGGCGTGCGGCTGCCCCACTCCTAATACTCCCTCTTCCTTGGGTTTAAAGGGTCCGTCATCCCCCCATTGCTTTTATTCTTTCCCTTGTGTGGCAGTCGCACTCTCCAGCGTCCCCCTTCTTTGGGTTTAAAGGGTCCACCATCCCCTATTGCTGCCATTCTTTCCCGTGTGTGGCAGTTCCACTCCCCAGCATCCCCTTTCCTTGGGTTTAAAGGGTTTGCCATCCCACATTGCTGCCATTCTTTCCCTTTCCCCAGTGGGTGGGTGGCTGCCCCACTTCTTAATACCCCCCTTTTTTGCGTTTAAAGGGTCTGCCATCCCCCATTGCTGCCATTCTTTCCCGTGTGGCAGTCCCACTCTCCAGCATCCCCTATCCTTGGGTTTAAAGGGTTTGCCATCCCCCATTGCTGCCATTCTTTCCCTTTCCCTAGTGGGTGTGTGGCTGCCCCACTTCTTAATAACCCCCTTCTTTGTGTTTAAAGGGTCTGCCATCCCCCATTGCTGCCATTCTTTCCTGTGTGGCAGACCCACTCTCCAGCATCCCCTATCCTTGGGTTTAAAGGGTTTGCCATCCCCCATTGCTGCCATTCTTTCCCTTTCCCCAGTGGATTCCCCCAGGAGGAACACAAGGCTGCAGTAAGCCAATACACGGAGGCAGGTTGCATGGGTTCACCCAACCAAAACCTTGGAGTTCCAGTTCCTCCATGGACACATGCACGGCCGGATCTCTCTGCTTTGGGTTTTTTAATTTTTTTAATCTTTTGAAAATGTGCATGTAGGTAGATCCACAGACAGAACTGGCACAACGGGTTTTATTTACTAAATCTGGTTCACTCAGAATCTGGTACAGCTGTGCATGGCAGCCAATCAACTTCTAACCTCAGCTTGTTCAGTTAAGATTTATCAATAAAGCCAGGAAGCTGATTGGTTCCTATGCAGAAGTGCAGGAGATTCCGAGTGAACCAACTTTAGTACATAAACTCCAATGTGTCCAGGCAGTGGGGGGGTTCAAGGTTTGACCATCCTTAGTGAGTAGGCAGAGTCTGCAGGAACGTCATTCGGGAACTGAAAATAATTATGCTCCGGCCCTATTTGTGTATTGATGGGTTCAGATAATCCAAGCGGTGTCATTGGATAATGTGTGAACATGCACTTGCCTATCAGCTGACTGCGTATGTTTACAAGCCTGATCATCTTCAGCAGGACGGGCCAACTTCTGCGTGCAAGGGACCCTGTTTATACCACTTGGAGGTCTATTTATAAAGCAGTGAATGTGACATTCCCTGATGGTGAATCAATCACGGGTATTTAAAATGCATGCATCAGGCAGGTATACCTGCAATGAACCTTAAAGTGGAACTTTAGGTAAAAATAAAAAATGGCGAACAGGCAGGAATTTTAGTGCAGAAGAGAAATGCTTTGTCTCTTCTGAATTAAAGTAACTTGCTTGTTCGCCCCGTACAGTGGGTCACGCATGCGCATCTCACTGTACAAATTCGGCAATGGAGAATCTGACTCTTGCATGCGCGTGTGTGACCTCATCCCCGCCCGGCCAATGACACTGGCCATCGATCAAGACCCGGAAGTCGGCCACCCGAATATGTCAGCGGCTGGACGGGGAAGGCAGGCTTCGCTGGAGCTGTGAGTATAGATCCGCTTTAATTTGCAGCTTTTTAAATACACTCTGTGGTGTTCGCCAATTATCCTGTGTGGTCTTTTTTTTTTTTTTTTTTTTTTTTTTTATTTAAAGGCATAGTTCATCTTTACCAAAAAACTGCCTATGTAGGTAAGGGGAGCCTGTAGATAAAAAAGAGACAAACTGTGCAGCTTTGAACAAAGTTGTATAATGCTCTAGCTATAGGTGTAGGCCGTTTATGTATCTTCCAAAGCCTGGCTAGAAAAACTGCTAGACATGGCATCATCCTGACCTGCCTGGGATGTTGCTAAGGCACCCCCCGCTGTTACTCTTCACTTCCACCATCACAGGAGTGAGCTCTTATACTAAATTCAAACCCCCTCAAATGCTATTTCTCTCTCCCAGCACAGAGGCTTTGAGCTCAGCTCTTGAGAGCTCACTCCTGTGATGGTGGGGGTGAACAGTAAAAGTAGGGAGTGTCTTAGCAACTTCCTAGCAACAAAGCAAAACAGGATGATCCATCTAGGGAAGGTTTTTATTTAGGCTTATACCTATAGCAAGGGCATTATTCACTCCCCTGATGCAGTAGCTCTAAGCAGAGGGATTGAGAGCTTCTCCTATGATGGTGGCAGTGAGCAGTAATGACTAGTCCTCACTTAGCAACATCATAGCAACAAGGCAGGACAGGATAGTGCCATCTCTGGAAGTTTTTCATCTAGACTTATACCTATAGCAAGGACTTTATATACTCCCCTGATGCACTAGCTCTAAGCACAGGGCTTGAGAGCTTCTTCTATGATGGTGGAGGCGAACAGTAATGGCTAGTCCTCACTTGGCATCATCCTGTCCTGCCTTTTTGCTATTATGTTGCTAAGTGTGGACTAGTCATTACTGTTCACCTCCACCATCATAGAAAAAGATCTCAAACCCTCTGCTTAGAGCTAGTGCATCAGGGGAGTATATAAAGTCCTTGCTATAGGTATAAGTCTAGATGAAAAACTTCCAGAGATGGCGATATCCTGTCCTGCCTTGTTGCTATGATGTTGCTAAGTGAGGACTAGTCATTACTGCTCACTGCCACCATCATAGGAGAAGCTCTCAAGCCCTCTGCTTAGAGCTAGTGCATCAGGGGAGTATATAACATCCTTGCTATAGGTATAAGTCTAGATGAAAAACTTCCAGAAATGGCGATATCCTGTCCTGCCTTGTTGCTATTATGTTGCTATCTCTGTAAGTTTTTCATCTAAACTTATACCTATAGCAAGGACGTTATATACTCCCCTGATGCACTAGCTCTAAGCAGAGGGCTTGAGAGCTTCTCCTATGATGGTGGCAGTGAGCAGTAATGACTAGTCCTCACTTAGCAACGTCATAGTAACAAGGCAGGACAGGATATCGCCATCTCTGGAAGTTTTTCATCTAGACTTATACCTATAGCAAGGACTTTATTCACTCCCATGATGCACTAGCTCTAAGCAGAGGGTTTGAGAGCTTTTCCTATGATAATGGAGGTGAGCAGTAATGACTAGTCCTCACTTAGCAACATCCTAGCAACGTTCTGGGAGTATTTCAATCAGGCTTCAGGGGGAATGTAAACAGACTACACCTATACCAAGGCTTTATTCCACTTAAGTCAGAGCTGCCCAGTTTGTTTTTATCTACAGGCACCCCTTTGGTAACGGTGAGCTACGTCTTTAATCCTTTCCCACCTGCCCCAACATCCCCTTAAAAAGTCTGGAATGGCTGGGGGGCTGCAAAGATCGGTGATCACACAATCACAGGCTGGTCCAATCAGGTACTGACCTGTAGCCTGGCCCTAGAGTTCAGTCTTTGTGCTGAGAGGGCGTAGTGAGCGCAGCCTCAGCACATAAACAATGGCCGCACCGTGACGCCTGTGTGTGGCGTACGCCGTTAAATCCCACCCTTTTGCTCCTGCACATATGTGTTGGGCTGTCATCAAGGGGGTTAAAAATGCACATGATTATCATGATTTGGCAATGTGTATGGAGTACATACAGCCTCAGCCGCGTGCAGTCTCTGGTACTGTAGCCGGGTAATGAGGCTTCTGTAGCTGACGTTTGGGGATGGACCACGCTGCAGGGGCAGACTGACCATTCCAGCACTCAGGCACTACCCGAGGCCCATGAGATGCCCGTGGTACCTTTCCTTGGCTTTTTCATAGGCTTTTTTGGGTGTGGCAAGGACACGGTCCCCATGATCCCCTATTGCCTGGGGGCCCCATGAGTTGTCAGTCCGCCCCTGCCACGCTGTGTACTTCTCAGTCTCAGGCCATGGGCCTTGTCCTCTAAGCTTTGCCCACTCCTTCTCAAGCCAGACTCATCAGATTTGCTTCCTTCCAGCAGCCTAGGGGTTACCTCTATTTAGGAGATGGCATTTGCTTCATCAGCATGCTATGCGGCCTGCTCAGCACTTTATAATGGCTTCTGATTTGTGTCTGAGATCCTCCCTGGCTCAGAACTGATTGCTGGGATCACCAGCGCCTCCTGCTGTTGATTTACTGCTATGTCACCGTCTCAAAAAAAAAATAGAAGCTTTGCACTATCCTTAGACCATTTTTTTTCCACAGCTATCTCCAATGAATTTTTGTTATCGATATTGATTGTCTGAGATCGATTATGTGCAGCACGGTGGCTAATGGTTAGCACTTCCACCTGGCTGTGCTAGGCTCATTGGTTCGAATCCCAACTACGGCACCACCTGCCTGGAGTTTGCATGTTGTCCCTGTGCCTGCATGGGTTTCCTCCGGTTACTCCGGTTTCCTCCCACACTCCAAAAACATGCTGTTAGTCTAACACAATGATTCCTGTCTTCCTAATGATTTGTACCTGAGGGGGAAGGGGGGGGGGGGGTGATATCCCTCTCTCTGGAGTCTATACCTCTCATAATACAAGAATGTGTATGTATGAATGTGAGTTAGAGACTTTAGATTGTACGCCCCTTGAGGGTTAGGGACCTTAGATTGTACACCCCCTGAGGGTTAGGGACCTTAGATTGTACGCCCCTTGAGGGTTAGGGACCTTAGATTGTACACCCCTTGAGGGTTAGGGACCTTAGATTGTACGCCCCTTGAGGGTTAGGGACCTTAGATTGTACACCCCTTGAGGGTCAGGGACTGATGTGAATGTACAAAATACATGTAAAGTGCTGCGTAAATTGATGGTTCTATATAAGTACCTGAAATATACGAAATAATAAATACAATGGATGGAAGAAATTGCACATGGCTCATCGGTTAAAAGTCTGCTATAGCTAAAATGACCCGGCTATCTGTATGACGATAAAAACCTGGAAACGGAGGGGGGGGGGGGGGGGGATTTTCTGAATACGATCATTACAGATATTATTTATACATTTCTACGCATTAACGTGCATACCAAGCTGTCCAGCAAAAGTGATAATTAGAGGGATTAGTGGTGCTTTCTGGGTTTAATACCGCTTGAGCCCTGGTTCACACTACTGTGATGCGCGAAACGCGGCGAATCCTGTCTGTTTCCCGTCTGGTATGGGTGTCAATGTTACATTTACAACACCCCGAAACAGATAGCAAGACGCAGTGCGATTGCCACAATTCACATCGCATGGCTGTTAATCCGCATGCCATGCGAATCAGGTGCGGGAGAAAAAAAAGGGTCTTGCACCTTCTTGGTGCGGATGTGATTTGAGCCATACAAACTCTATGGCTCAAATCGCACCGCACAGACATTGCATGTGCTATGTACAGGAATGCGGTTCGGTTCCTGTGCGAATCACGTGCGATTTGCCGCATTAGTGTGAACCCGGGCTCAGCAAAGTGTAGCAGCTGGAGATTTTTATTGTGTATCGTTTGTTTGTGTTTTTACTGTGTACATTGACAAACATTGGCAAAACGTTTTACGCTACATTGTATACTAACCTGTTCACACTCCTGACCCAAACATGTAAACGGGGAAATCACACGTCTGTTTCCTGTTTGCTCTAACCACCATGTGTAGGTAAAAGTGAAGGAAGCAACACGGCCTGCCAGGTTTATGACGTCTCCCGCCGAATATGACCTCTCTGCTTTCCTCTGTTACAGATGAACGAGATTGAAGTTTGTCCTGAATGTTATTTAGCCGCTTGCCAAAAAAGAGAGAACTGGTTTTGTGAACCGTGTGTGAGTATACCATTCCGTGACAGATCTTTGTATCGTACTGACAACTCCGGTCTTCCTCAGGGTGCTATGGTACATTATTGATCAACAATACTGTGTGCTGAAGAGCTGTGAAGATGGATGCCCTCTCAGAGCCACACCCCCTGTGTTCTGGGGCACGCATTCCGGCATGCTCTGTCACCTGATCACAGTTCACAGTAAAGGGCCAATCACAGCGATCCTTTACCATGTGATGAACTGTGTCCAATCACAGCTGATCACAATGTAAACACACTTGCTGGTTATCGGCAGTCCTTTCCTTGCGCGTTGTCACAGCGCAAGGGGAGGAGAACCGGTAACCAGGAAGGATGACAGGGGACATGTACAGAGATGATCAGTGCCCTAAATATCAGTGTCCATCAGTGTCACCTAT
Source organism: Staurois parvus (assembly GCF_062004578.1). Taxonomy (NCBI): domain Eukaryota; kingdom Metazoa; phylum Chordata; class Amphibia; order Anura; family Ranidae; genus Staurois; species Staurois parvus. Next base: position 443,714 of record NW_028318495.1, on the reverse strand, counting down.
ACTGTGTGCTGAAGAGCTGTGAAGATGGATGCCCTCTCAGAGCCACACCCCCTGTGTTCTGGGGCACGCATTCCGGCATGCTCTGTCACCTGATCACAGTTCACAGTAAAGGGCCAATCACAGCGATCCTTTACCATGTGATAAACTGTGTTCAATCACAGCTGATCACAATGTAAACACACTTGCTGGTTATCGGCAGTCCTTTCCTTGCGCGTTGTCACAGCGCAAGTGGAGGAGAACCGGTAACCAGGAAGGATGATGGGGACATGTACAGAGATAATCAGTGCCCTAAATATCAGTGTCCATCAGTGTCACCTATACTTTGTGCTGAAGAGCTGTGAAGATGGATGCCCTCTCAGAGCCACACCCCCTGTGTTCTGGGGCACGCATTCAGGCATGCTCTGTCACCTGATCACAGTTCACAGTAAAGGGCCAATCACAGCGATCCTTTACCATGTGATAAACTGTGTTCAATCACAGCTGATCACAATGTAAACACACTTGCTGGTTATCGGCAGTCCTTTCCTTGCGCGTTGTCACAGCGCAAGTGGAGGAGAACCGGTAACCAGGAAGGATGATGGGGACATGTACAGAGATAATCAGTGCCCTAAATATCAGTGCCGCCTATCAGTGTCCATCAGTAGCGTATATATTAGCGCAGCCCAGGGGCGGACTGACCATTCTTGCACTCGGGCACTGCCCGAGGGCCCGGGGTCAGTAGGGGGCCCCATGAGACGCCCCTGGTACCTTTCATAGGCTTTTTTGGGTGTGGTTTGAGATTGGGTGAGGACACAGGGGCCCCATGATCTCCTATTGTCCGTGGGCCCCATGAGTTGTCATTCCGCCCCTGGCACAGCCTCATCAGTGCCCATCAGTGCAGCCTATCAGCACACATCAGTGTAGAAGAAAAATTACTTGTTTGCTAAATTGTATAACAGAAACTAAAAAATAAAATTTTTTAGTTTTTTTTTTTCCAAACATTTTGGTCTTTTTTTAAATTTTTTTTTTTTAGCAAAAAAAAAAAAACAACACCAATGGTGATTAAATAAAACTAAAAGAAAGTTCTATTTGTGCGAGAAAAATTGAGAAAAATTTAATATGGTTAGAGTGTTGCATGACCGCGCAATTGTCATTCAAAGTGTGACAGCGCTGAAAGCTGAAAATTGGTCTGGCCAGGAAGGGGGTGGAGTGGCCAGTATTGAAGTGGTTAAAATCCAGTCATGCACTTTCTTACCCTGCTTCGCACATGCTCAGTTGCTCTCTTTTTTTTGCACTGTGCTGAAAATGTAGTGGTGGATCTGCAGGCAGCCTTAAGATTTACTGCTGCTCAGGGGCTCTGGCCTTCAGCAAAATGGCCGCCTCCAGCAAGAAGAAGCAGGAGCAATGCTGGAGGCCACAAAGCACACACTGATTTTGGTAGCAGAATTATTCATGTGGAACGGATGAAGAACATTATTTTTTATCAAGTTATGAGTAAAGTTCCACTTTAAATTTTAAACATTGGGCTGTATGTCAGAATTTTATCTGTTTTGAAATATTTTCAGTATGACCATTTATTTGCACACAATATTTGTGTGTGTGTGTGGGGGGGTTTCATGGGGTAGATGCCCCTTTTACCTTGTGCTGCTGCCGGGAAGAATCTGGGGGCGAAACTGGGAACCAGAAAGTGCAGGGTCTGGAGGAGGACCAGAAGAGGGCTGGAGTCGGCTTGGCAGCTGCTGAATGCTGAGACAAGGTGGTGCATAGAAGTCCAGGAGTTCTGTCCTCCTCTCTGCTGCTGAAAGTTGAGACCGGGGGAGGCGGAAACAAGGTGGTGCAGAGAAGCCCAGGATCTGGCAGAGGAGTTCTGTTGTCCTCTCTGCTGCTGAATGCTGAGACCGGGTGAGGGGGAGACGAGATGGTGCTGAGGCTGCAGAGAAGCCCAGGATCTGGCAGAGGAGTTCTGTTGTCCTTTCTGCTGCTGAATGCTGAGACCGGGTGAGGGGGAGACGAGATGGTGCTGAGGCTGCAGAGAAGCCCAGGATCTGGCAGAGGAGTTCTGTTGTCCTCTCTGCTGATGAGTGCTGAGACCGGGGGGAAGTGGACACCAGGCAGTGCTGCAGCTGCAGAGAAGTCCAGGATCTGGCGGAGGAGTTCTGTCCTCTCTGCTGCTGAATGCTGAGACCAGGGGGAGGTGGAGACCAGGCAGTGCTGCAGCTGCAGAGAATCCCAGGGTTTATTGGGGGAGTTATGTCCTCCTCTCTGTTGCTGAATGCTAAGACCGGGGGAGGGGGAGACGAGATGGAGTGCTGAGACCAGGGGGAGGTGGAGGCCAGGCAGTGCTGCAGCTGCAGAGAAGCCCAGGATCTGGCGGAGGAGTTCTGTCCTCCTCTCTGCTGCTGAGTGCTGAGACCAGGGGCAGGTGGAGACCAGGCGGTGCTGCAGCTGCAGAGAAGTCCAGGATTTATTGGGAGAGTCCTGTCCTCCTCTCTACTGCTGACTGCTGAGATTGGTGGGGCAGGGAGTGATGCCTCTTCGCGGCTGCACAAAGAAGTGCAGGATCTAGCGGAGGAGTTCTGTCCTCCTCTCTGCTGCTGACTTCTGAGACAAGGTGGGGGCAGAGATGAGGGGGGCCACAGCTGCAGAAGAGCTGCGAGGGCCACATGAAATGGCCTGGAGGGCCGGATTGGACCCACGGGTCCTGTGTTTGACGCATGTGGTTTAGACCATTACTGAGGACTCGTTCACACCGGATGCCTGGTTTTGCGTTTTTTGAGCAAGAGAAAACACATTGAGGGGCATTTACTATGACTTGGGCAGCCAGAATCTGGAGCAGCTGTGCAAGGCAACCCATCAGCAGCTACTTTTCATTTTCCAAGCTGAACTGGCTGACTGTTTACTCTGCACCTCTGCTTCACGTTTTGTCTGCCCATCTGCCCTGTCTTTGTAAATTCACCCCATTGTCCTCAGTAGCACCTGTTGTCTCCTATGGGTTGCATTGCACTATGTTGGGAACAAGTCCAGTGCGCTGCATTTTATAATGCGTTCATTCGCATCGTGCGATTTAAATCGAGCGAAATGCAGCGCAACACCTCTTAAACGCATATAGACACAACATGTGCGAACGCATGGATGGTGGTGTGAACTGTACAATGCGTGAATGTAGGATAGCAGAGACGAGCCAATGATCATCTGTAGGTGGCAGGATCTGGATGATAGACATGATCTGGATGATAGACAGGATCTGGATGATAGATAGGATCTGGATGATAGACAGGATCTGGATGATAGATAGGATCTGGATGATAGACAGGATCTGGATGATAGACAGGATCTGGCGTTTTCTCCTTTGATTAATCTTGTGTTCTGTTCTCTCCAGAGTAATCCACATCCCCTGGTCTGGGCAAAATTAAAAGGATTCCCATTCTGGCCAGCAAAGGCCCTGCGAGATAAAGATGGACAGGTGGATGCGCGATTCTTCGGACAGCACGACAGGTGGGATATCACCCGGTCTTGCTACGGACTGCAGTCCACCATTTAGTGATGTTTGGAGTAGGAGGTAGCTGGACATATTGGGGTAGGGATTTCCAGAGGATGGGAAAGGCTCTGGAGAAGTCTTGGAGGAGAGCATGGGAAGAGGTGACAAGGGAGCTAAAGAGCAGGAAGTCTTTGGAGGAGCATAGAGAATGGTCCGGGTGATATTTTGAGACCAGGTTAGTGCTGCAGCTCAGGGCTGAATTGAGGGCGGCTTTGCATGTTGTTAGTATTTTGGTTTTCATTAATTGGGCAAGCAGGAGATTGACAGAGAGGGATGGAAGACCACCCCCAATGCCCATCAGATTGTGTTGAGAAGTGCAGTGCCACCCCATAAAGAAGAAGGGCTGCACTCCGCTCACACATTATTTTAAAGCCACCAGCCAACCCACTGACACTCGCCTGCCGCGTCTTCCTCCATTGCAGCTGGAATAAAAACACCAGGTATAGGGAGGCAAGTGACCTCATCCTTTGATGGAATGTCTTGGGCCTAGCAGCCAATCACTAGGCCTATGCATTGTCACATGACATAGGGAGGGTGTCCCTACTGTTCCCTCTTGGCTTTAAGACTGGCCGCCACCTAATATTCTGGTAGCAGCTGCAATTGTGAGAGGAATGGAGGGGTATTGCTTGAATGGTGAGTGTCAGGGGAAGTGACAGTGTCTCTTTATACCACTTGTACATGACCTGGGAACAAGGTGGACTGCAATTTTTTTTTTTTGCAACATAAAGAGTTGGTGGAGTTTTAGAACCCCAGTTTATAAAACAATATTTTGGTCTGTTTCCAAATACAAGAGAAAAGAAGCCGCTCTCGTGGGACATACATTATATTGCCAAAAGTATTGGGCCGCCGTCCTTTCAATATTGAGTTGGCCCCGCCCTTTGCAGCTATAACAGCTTCAACTCTTCTGGGAAGGCCGTCCACAAGGTTTAGGAGGGTGTCTATGGGAAGGTTGGACCATTCTTCCAGAAGCACATTTGTCAGGTCAGGCACTGATGTCGGGGGAGGAGGCCTGGCTCGCAGTCTCCGCTCTAATTCATCCCAAAGGTGTTCTATGGGGTTGAGGTCAGGACTCTGCAGGCCAGTCAAGTTCCTCCACCCCAAACTGGCTCCTCCATGTCTTTATGGACCTTGCTTTGTGCACTGGTGCGCAGTCATGTTGGAACAGGAAGGGGAGCAAGAAATTGTCAAAAATGTCACCTTGAGAGTTCCCTTCACTGGAACTAGGGGGCCAAGCCCAATCCCTGAAAAACAACCCCACACCATAATCCCCCCTACACCAAACTTTACACTTGGCACAATGTAGTCAAGCAAGTACCGTTCTCCTGGCAACCCCCAAACTCAGACACTTCCATCAGATTTCCAGACAGGGAAGCGTGATTGGTCACTCCAGAGAACACGCCTCCACTGCTCTAGAGTCCAGTGGCAGCGTGCTTTACACCACGGCATCCGACGCTTTGCATTGCACTTGATGATGGAAGGCTTGGATGCAGCTGCTCGGCCATGGAAACCCATTCCATGAAGCTCTCTACGCACTGTTGTTGGGCTCATCTGAAGGCCACACCAAGTTTGGAGGTCTTTAGCTATTGACTCTGCAGAAAGTTGGCGACTTCTGCACACTGTGCACTTCAGCATGCACTGACCCCGCCCTGTCATGTGACGTGGCCTACCACTTGGTGGCTGAGTGGCTGTTTTTCCCAGATGCTTCCACTTTGTTATAATCCCACTAACAACTGAATATTTAGTAGCCAGGAAATGTCACGGATGGACTTGTTGCACAGGTGACCACCTATCACGGGACCACGCTTGGAGTCACTGAGCTCCCGAGAGCGACCCATTCTTTCACGAAAGGGGCTTGATTGTATACACCTGTGTCCATGGAGGGGATTGAAACACCTGAATCACATGATTTGGAGGGCGGGCCAATACTTTGGGCAATATAGTGTATGTATAGGCTAGCACTTGGAACACTTCAATAAAAGTATATGAGCTTTTTAATGGAGAGATGCTTCTTTTCTCTAGTGTTGGGAGTCGACCTTATGGAACAGCCAGCGACCGCCAGAAGCTTGCACCCATTGTCGGGGGAGTAAAAAGGTTGTCAGCCTGCAGTGGGATAGGACACTTTGCTGTACATAAATATTTTGATGTTAGTTGCAAATCCTCATGGATTATTTCAAATCTAAAGTAATTTAAAGTGGTTGTAAACCTCAGACATGAAATATGAACAAAACACATCCCTCTATAGTGTGTGCTTGTCTCAGTCCGGAGCACTGAGTGTCATTTCTGTCTGCTGTCTCCGTCCTCTGCTATCAGCATGAGTCACTTCTGAGGAGTTTTCCTGACACCAAGAGAAAAATAGTGACGGGGAGGGAGCTCTAGCTGATTGACAGCCTCAGCTCTTTTCCTATGTGCTGTGTGGAGGGGGGGTGTCTCTTCCCTCCAATCAGCTCTCAGAACTCGCTTGACTGAGCTCTGCAGTGTGTGTATTCCACTCTCTGCCCCCTTTTTTCTGAACTTTCAAACAAGCTTTATAAATTCTGGGCTTTGTGGCACAGAGAAGAAGACTGCAGATAGACAGACAGGTACAGCCTGTGTGGGAGGATTTGTATCATAGTTACATAGTTAGTCTGGTTGAAAAAAGAAACATGTCCATCTAATTCAGGGCTTAAAATTTCAAGTCCTGAGCTACTAGCCAGGCCTTAAGAGTTACTCGACACCAACAAACACAAACAGACATCTGTACACACATACATGTACATACACACAGAAACATGTACACACACACATACAGACACATGTATACACACACAGATACATGTACATACACAGAAATACACACGCACAGACACATGTACTTGCATACAAACAGATGTACATACACAGACAGACTCATGTACACACACATACATGTACATACACGCAGACACATGTACAGATAGACACATGTACATGCATACATAGACACACACACGCACGCTGTTAAGTGCTCTCTCCTCTCCCCTGAAGCCACCACTGGCTAACATAGATGATCATGTGACCAGAGTGAGCTGAAATTAGGTAGACACACACACACACACACAGCCCTATAAAAAGTTGCAGTACTTCGTTGTTCACTCACAGAGCCGGGTACTGCACTCTAGGGGGAGGCAGAGAGCACAGCACACACTCCTTCCTTTGCTTTCACTGCACTCAGCTATTGAGCAGTCTGACGGCTCCCAGTGCCAATGACAGATCCGGCCTGAGCTTCGAGCCTGCTCAGCAAGATGGCCCTGGGGGACACACTCTCCCCCACCATAATTTCCACTCGCCATTGGCGAGCAGGCGAATGGAAGTTTCAAGGCCTTCTAGATTCTAGTTAAACTAACAAAAGAGGAAACAAAACATTTATACAATCCTTTATACACAATCTTATACCCACGGGTGATCCAGAGGAAGGCAAAAAACCCCAATAAAGCAGGATCCAATTTGCTCCTGCAGTCCTTCTGGACTCTCATTGTGATCAATAAACTTTTACTGACCTTTATCCTTGATTGGTGTCATTCTCATCCTGTTCTATATATATTGTTTGGATGATTTGTGGCGTGGGTGAATAATCTGTGTTTTTATTCCTCCAGGGCCTGGGTACCCATGAATAACTGCTACCTCATGTCCAAAGAAATCCCTTTTTCTGTTAAAAAGACGAAAAGCATCTTCAACAGCGCCATGCAGGAGATGGAAGTCTACGTGGAGAACATCCGCAAGCGTTTCGGCGTTTTTAACTACGCTCCCTTCCGGACGCCTTACACGCCAAACAACCAATACCAAATGCTGCTGGACACCAATAACCCCAACGCCGGCACCGCCAAAACCGAAAAGCAAGAGAAGATCAAGCTGAACTTCGACATGACGGCCTCGCCGAAGATCCTGATGAGCAAGCCCATGCTGAACAGCAGCGGGGGTAGGCGGATTTCATTAACGGACATGCCCCGCTCACCGATGAGCACAAACTCCTCCGTACACACGGGCTCTGATGTAGAACAAGACGCCGATAAGAAAGTGGCGTCCAGTCACTTCAGCGCAAGTGAAGAGTCGATGGACTTCATTGATAGAAGCACAGGTATGGAAGAATAGGATTACGGGCTATTTAGAGCAGGGGTGGGGCTCAACCTTTTGAAGAGCGAGGGTCACGTAAGTGACTTGGTAACCAGTCGGGGGCCACAATGAAATGTATAAAAAAAATCAAATTTCCTCTTAAATTTAAGCCAAATTGTATTCTGCTACACATCTTTGCTAGAATAAATCCAAATACGTGTATTTTATTTTTTACTAGTAATGGCGGCGATCAGCGACTTATAGCTGGACTGCAGTGGGCATTCTGACACTGGGTGCTACTGACTTGGTGTCACTGACATCCTCAGTAACACCAATGCAGTGATCAGTGAAAATAAAAAGCTCTGACACTGTACTAATGGCACTGGGCAGGAAGGGGTTAACATCTGGGGCGATCAAAGGGTTAACTGTGTGCTGTTTGACTATGTGCTGTGTGTTTGTGCTTCACTGTAAGCATGCCGCTATGTAAAGCCATGTATAGCAGTGTGCAGGAGCTGACAGGGGAGAGAACTGTAATGTTTACTTACAGATCTCTCCCCACCGCATGGTAATCCTCCTCAATCACTGGGTGCCGTGCTGCTATTCGCAGCCTCGACTGTCAATCACCGTCCGGGACCCGGTGATTGACAGTCGAGGCTGCGAATAGCAGCACGGGTAGGGCGTGTGCATGGCTTGCACATCCCCTACCTACAAAAGGTTACCTTTGTATGAGGCTCTCTTCAGGCTACATGCTGGGGGCAGAAAAATGAGCTCCATGGTCTTCTGCTGCTCCTTCCCTGTCCAGTCACAGGCTGGGGATGGGGAGTTGACCAGGCTGTGTTAGTCAACTGCAGTAGAGGAAAAAATCAGTCACCTGGATGACCTTGCTATCTGACAAAGCTATTTAAATCCCCGGACCGGATGGGCAGAAATATCAATTCTACATATATATATATGTGTGTATGTATTTTATTTACGTATTTGTCTTTCTGCCCGTTCAGTTTCAGTAAAATAGAATAATGAAAATAATGCATCTCCAGCCCATTTCCCATTTATTTGTTTGTGATGATTTAATGGCATTCCAATTGATTTCACAGCTTCACCTGTTTCTACAAAGACTGGGCATGGAGGGAGCATCACGGACAGCCCGAAGCCTTTCTCTCCTCACTCTTCCACTCCGCTAGCGGCTAAACCGGACAGGAGCAGCAGCACTGGCAGCATTCTCAACCTCAACCTCGGTCAGTGACTAACGGCAGTCGGGAAAGGTTCACAATGTATTTAAAAAAAAAAAATATGAGGAGGGGAGATATACTAATGAGTGGGATTACCCTGCAACTGGTTTAACCTCTGCAGTTATTCTGCAATCTTGGCCAGTCTAGAGATGAAAAATCTGTGCCTGAATTATACAGTAAATTCACACCAGAATTTATATATCCACAAGCTTTGCAATAGCAGCTTAGTATAAACACTGTGTAGTTTCCCTTAGGCAGTGCAAACAAATCACATAACATACCGTTGGTTTAGGGCAGGCAGGGCACTCCTAGCATTGGTTTTTATCTTTGAGGAGATATTGACTTCAGTGCATTGCTTTTTTGTTGGCCCAGCCCTATCACATGGGGCAGGATGAGTCCGCAGCCTTGTGTAAAGTCAGACAGGAGGGAAATATACAAGACTTTCTGTCCTTACTGCTGGCAGCTGAACAGTGCGACAGGGAACTTAGGGGTTTGCCTTTAAGGACGAAGCATAGGGTCACTTTAAGCAAACTGCTTTTGTATGTATTTCTGAAAACTGTAAAGATAGCATCATTGCAACAAAGAACTCCTGAATTATGAAAGCTGTGCCTGATATACAAGCAGAGGGCAAAGGGCTGGTCACCGATATTTCTTGTGATTTTTTCCCTGTTATTGGCTTACCATGCCTTGTCATGCCCTTTGTCTCTTTGTGGAGGCAGCCATCAAGGTAAAAGAGCTGGACTTATCCTGGACTCCTTATCTCAGAGCTTGCCCCCCCCCAATGTCTGGTGGTCTGATGACTGGTGGAGTAATGATCAAGAAGCAGCAGGAGAGGTGGGGAAGCACAAATCCACAGAATAGATGAAGCAGAGACTTCCTTGCCTTGCAGGTCCTCAGGTTTAGCTTCCTCACCAGCAAGGAGAACAGTGAGAAGAACAGTAGTGACATTACCAAATCTCTGGAGATTGCCAGGCTTGGAAGTTGGAAGCAGGGAGATCCTTGCATTGCAGGTCCTCAGGTTTAGCTTCCTCACCAGCAAGGAGAACAGTAGGGACATTACCAAATCTCTGGAGATTGCCAGGCTTGGAAGTTGGAAGCAGGGAGATCCTTGCATTGCAGGTCCTCAGGTTTAGCTTCCTCACCAGCAAGGAGAACAGTAGGGACATTACCAAATCTCTGGAGATTGCCAGGCTTGAAAGCCAATAGATCCTTGCACTGCAGGTCCTCAGTTACAGCTTCCTTTCCAGCAAGGGGAACAGTGAGCACAACAGTAGTGACATCACCAAATCTCACTCTAAATCCACAGGGATTGCCAGGCTCAGAAGCAGGGAGATCTTTGCATTGCAGGTCCTCAGTTACAGCTTCCTCTCCAGCAAGGAGAACAGTGAGTTGCACAGTAGTGATATCACCAAATCTCACTCCAGGTCTGGTGAGACTAGCATTCAGAGGCAGAAATGTCTTAAATGGCCTTACATTGCACATATACAGCGTTAAGGCTACAGAAAGGAGTGCCTAGGCACAAGAATATTTCTAGATTTGCTCTATAAGACTCTATAAGACTCTCACCTTTAAAGTTCAGTTCCACATACTTCTAACCTTGTTGTATTTGAACTGGCTGTATTTAAATTTCTTTCTTTAGATCGTAGTAAGGCAGAGATGGACCTAAAGGAACTCAGTGAGTCGGTTCTTCAGCAGTCAACGCCGACATCCCTCATCTCCCCCAAGAGGCAAATTCGCAGCCGATTTCAGCTGAACCTCGACAAAACCATCGAAAGCTGCAAAGCTCAATTAGGTACCTCAGAATATTTATCACTTGTGATAAGACCTCTAAAAGCCACACACTGATTTGTTTGATTGACGGAGATTAATGTCTCTTTTAAACGCAGGAATTAATGAGATTCCGGATGACGCCTATGCCGCAGCGGAGCACAGCGACTCTGAGGAGTCTGAGAAGACAGATTCTAGCGACAGCGAGTATGTTAGCGACGAGGAGAAGCCAAAGAATGAGCAGGATGAGGATGACAAAGAGAGTGTAAAAGTCAACAAGGCCGTCTCCCCTCCTACGTCGTTGAAGAAGAAGGCCAAACCCGCCGGCACGGCAGAGGTGAAAGATAACAGCAAAAGTGCTTCCGCAGTGGCAGAGAAGGGAGAGGTGACGGGGAAGGAGAAGCCAGCCCCTGCTGCAGAGAAAGACGCTCCTGATAAAGGCAAAACACACTCCGCTAAGGACAAACTGAAAGGGAAGGACGATACGGACTCACCAACGGTACGTCTTGGCCTGGATTCGGACTCTGAGAGCGAACTGGTTATAGACCTCGGGGAGGATCACTCGGGGCGGGAAGGACGCAAGTCTAAGAGAGAGGCTAAGGAACCGCCAGCAAAGCACCCGGAAAGTAAGTCTCTCCTGATCATTATCATAATAAGTAAGATGAAGAAGGTTCTGCTGTAAATACCCCAGCTGCACTCTGCCACAGAGGGTATGGAGGTTTTCCATTCTGTGGAAGAGACTGTGATTCTATATTTTCATTTTCTTCAGATTGTTCAGTCCAGGGTGTGAGAAGTACGGAGGATGTTAATGCTGATTCCTCCTTTACTTACATGTCATGCTTATCCTGTCACTTTAGTTCTTTCTGCTGACCTGTTACCAGTAGGCAGATGAGAAGTCTGGACTTGAAAGTGATTGTAAAGGCACAGATTTTACTTTTTAAAAAGAACAAACATGTCATACTTACTGTGTATTGGTTTTGCACAGAGCAGCCCCGATTCCCTCTTCTCTCAGGTCTCCCGCCGACGCTTCTTGCCCCTTCAACTTTGTCGAGTGCCCCCATAGCAAGCCGCTTGCTATGGGGGTACTCATGTGTGCTCGCTCCCAAGCCAGGGCTCTGTGTGTCCATAAGACACACAGAGCGCGGCTCAACCCCGAGCACCCCACTCCCTCCTCACTGGCTGTGTTTGACATTGGCTCTTGTTGCTATGTCAAAGCATGTCATACTTACTGTGTATTGGTTTTGCACAGAGCAGCCCCGATTCCCTCTTCTCTCAGGTCTCCCGCCGACGCTTCTTGCCCCTTCAACTTTGTCGAGTGCCCCCATAGCAAGCCGCTTGCTATGGGGGTACTCATGTGTGCTCGCTCCCAAGCCAGGGCTCTGTGTGTCCATAAGACACACAGAGCGCGGCTCAACCCCGAGCACCCCACTCCCTCCTCACTGGCTGTGTTTGACATTGGCTCTTGTTGCTATGTCAAAGCATGTCATACTTACTGTGTATTGGTTTTGCACAGAGCAGCCCCGATTCCCTCTTCTCTCAGGTCTCCCGCCGACGCTTCTTGCCCCCTCAACTTTGCCGAGTGCCCCCATAGCAAGCCGCTTGCTATGGGGGTACTCATGTGTACTCGCTCCCAAGCCGGGGCTCTGTGTGTCCATAAGACACAGAGAGCGCGGCTCAACCCCGATCACCCCACTCCCTCCTCACTGGCTGTGATTGACATTGGCTCTTGTTGCTATGTCTAAGTCCATGAGGAGCCGAGAGATCCTCATGCATGACATGTTGCTGGATGGAGATTGGGTTCAGGTAAGTATTTAGGGGAGTTGGGGGGGGAAAGCTGCTTGCAAAAGGCTTTTTTATCTTATTCCATAGAATGATTTAATGTAAATTAAAGTGGTTCTAAAGGTATAAGGTTTTTTGTTACTGCATTAACTCCTTGGGGCCGACAGCATGCAAATATGCGGCCTCTCAGGGGCTGGGCCATGGTGGCTGCATATTTGTGTACCCAATGTAAACAAACTTGCCAAGATCAAGCGTCCTGCGGGCTCCTGTCACATTTACCGGCGTCTCACGGAAGGGTCCCAATCGCTATTTGTGATCGGGAGCTTTCTGATCATGTGACCACTGTGACAGCCAATCACTGTGGTCACAAGACCCTTAACCCCACTTCCTAGCGCCAAAAACCCCTTAAGACTGGGTTCACTTTGATGCGGTGCGGAATTTGCAGCGGTTTCTGTTTGAATTCCACACCGCATCAGAATCACACCCCGTTCATGCGAACCGATGTGGGTGTGTATGTTAAGTTAACAAAACCCCGAAATTGGTCTGCAAAATGCGGTGCGATGTGCAGAATCAGATCGCATAGGTGTGAGTACCCATGTGATCCGATTCTAGTGCGGACCCAAAAAGAGGGTCCCGTACCTTTTTTTTTTTTTTTTTTTTTTTTTTTTTTTTTTTGTGGTGCGAATAGTTCCATACAAAATGTGTATGGCTCCAATCGCACCACACACAAATCACATGTGATTTGCACAGGAATGCGGTGCAGTACCTGTGTGAATCACATGTGATATACTGCACCGCATTAGTGTGAACCTAGACTGAAGGGTCAGGAGGTGCCGGAGTCAAGGGGTTAAGGTAAACAAAAGCCTTCCATGATTAGAGCCCCCCCCCCTTTATATACTTACCTGGCTCCTCTTGATCTAGCACTCTGCCCGTCTGTAGCAGCCCTGCTCTCTTTTCCTGTATTAACAGGACACAGAGGCAGCAGTGACAGCCAGTGGCTCCCACTGCTGTCAGTTGAATCTTGTGAAGAGGGAGCGAGGGCGGGGCCACAGCCATGCTGTATGTTTCTATGGAGACACACAGAGCCGGCTCGAGAGTGCATCCTCACAAGTGCCCCCATAGCAAGCTTACTATGGTGGCACTCGGGGACACTTTCAGACTACCTTGGACACAAGAGTGACTGCCAGCACACAGGGGTTACTAAAGTCAAATAGACTGTGCACTTTGCGAGGGCAGTTGCTCCAGAGCTTGGTAAATGAGGCGAAGCTTTGCAAAGATTACCCAGTCACATGCAAGGAAAATAAACAAAACTGCGCTTTTGCTTGTACGTGATTGGATGATGGAAGTCAGCAGAGCTTCCCCTCATTTCCTAAGCTCTGGAGCACAATGCAAGTGCACTTGCAACATGCTGAGTCTGTTTGCCTTCAGTACACTAACCCCAGTCTTCTAGTATATTCAGGTAAGCTTCGTGTGTAGGAAGGGTGAGGTAAGTCATGGGTGTAAATTGACTTCTCTTGTCTTGGTTGTAGGGGCAATCGATCAGAAGACCCCTCTAGATTCTCAGACTGTGCACTTTATTTAAACCCAGGCATTTCCTAGTTTGTTGCTTGCAGCCTGCAGATCGATTTATTGTGTTTGCATGTTGTGTTTCTTCTGACTTAGCAATTCTTTGCGCAGGTAAGGCCTCTGCTAATAGCAGTAGCCAGCCGGCCGTGGACACCCCGATCATGACGCGTTCTGCAGCCCAGGCCGCCCCTGCAGTCGGAGTGACAGTGACCACCAGCGCTGTAGCCTCTGCCACCACTCAGGCCGCAGCCACAGGGAGCCCAGTAAAGAAACAGAGGCCCCTTCTGCCCAAAGAGACCGCGCCCACGGTGCCGAAGGTGGTATGGAACCCATCCAGCAAGTTCCAGACCTCATCGCAGAAATGGCACATGCAGAAGGTTCAAAGGCAACAACAGCAGCAGCAGACGACGACCCAGCCAAGCACCCCAGCGCCACCTCAGTCTCCGCAAGGCACGAGATACCAGACGCGGCAGGCTGTTAAAGGTATGAAACGCAGGCCTAGGACCTTTTTGTATGTTTAACAGCAAGGCCCTCGTCATAATCTACATCTTTTACTTTTTTTTGTACTGTGGATCATACAATATGTTCTATTGGTACACTGGGGGCTATATGACGCCGGGTTACCAAGGAAACAAGGATGCAGAGACTCGTTTTCTCTGTTGGTGGCAACATCCAATCAGTTAATCTGAATTTCAGTCAATATTTGTCTGCCCTGGTATAACAGAAGTCAATCTACCATTTGACGTCTGTTCATCCGCCCTGCTGGCAAGAAGCTGCTCGATCAGTGCTGCAGGCAATAGACTGCAGTGCTGATCTGTGTATTCTGAGCACAAGGAAGACTCCCTGCTGTCAGAATGCAATGACGCAGTCGGGAGGGTTCCCATATGGTTGATCGCAGCTCTTACCTGAGTATTTTTCATGTGCAACTTTGCGAATAACCCATCATTTTCTGAGATTATTCAGTATCGCATGTCCCTTTTTGTAACCGCTTTCTTCTGTGAATTCTATTTTCACAATTTTGTTTTTGTTGGATTTTTTGGTTATTGGGCATCATTCCTGTCAAATTTATGCGATACTAACTACTGTAGGAGCCTCTGAGCTTTATTGTTGTTCAGGGTTCCCCATCCACCTCAAATAGGTGGATGGGGGAATCGGGTCGTTTTTTTTCCATTCAACATGCTGGTTGAACAAAAAGAAAACTAACCCGTGTATGGCCAGCTTAAAGGGGTTGAAAAGCCTGAACGTTGTTTTACTTTCACGTATTCTAACCTTCTGTGTGCAGCATTTCCCCGCAGCCCCCTCTAATACTAACCCGATCCAGATCCAGTGGTGTACAGAAGAGCAGCTGCTGTCCCGGTTCTCTGCCTCCTCATTGGCTCAGAGCTGCTGCTGTCAATCACAGCCAGAGGAAGACAGAGCGAGGGAGGTGCCGAGCTCCATTCTGTGTGTTTTATGGACACACAGAGCCGGGCTCGGGAGTGAGCACACGTGAGTGCCCCCATAACGAGTGGCTTGCTATAGGGGCACTCAACAGAGGGGAGGAGTCCAGAGCTCCAGTGGGGGAACCGAGAAGAGCAGAAGAAAGCCTTTAGTATCACTTTATTTTGGAAGATGAAACCATACTGAGTGCCGTGAGCATGTGTTCTACTCTACAGTCCTCTAATGCTGCTCTTTACATAGTCATACCCTGCAAAAGGACAATATATGTATTTAAAGTATTCTGGCAGCACTGTCCATTCTGAAACGCTAATAATATAGAGCTGCAACGGTCAGCATGTTTCTGATCATTTCATGTCATCCTCTTGTAATTATAGCCGTGCAGCAGAAGGAAGTCACGCAGACCACAACTACGTCCACCATAACGCTGGTGACCAGCGCCCCGCCGCTGGCCGTGGTGACCAGCCCAGCACAGTCCCTGAGCTCCTCCATTACCAGTGACCTGCCCATTGCCACAGCCTCTGCCGACGTGGCCGCTGACATCGCCAAATACACCAGCAAGGTGAGTTCAACGGCGGGTCTCAATCTGACATTTCTGAACTAACCTCACCTGGGAGGGTCACTACCTGTAAGCTTCATCCCTGAGATGACGTGTACAGAGTTGTTTAAAGTAGAACTAAAAGCAAACTTTTCTTTTTTAGTTTTGGAAGGAGTGGTGAGGAATCAGAACCCCTGTCAGGTGTTTATTGCTGTCTGTGCCCCCCGATAAGAAGATTTACCCTCTTTATTTTTCTTGTTTAACATTATCATGAAAGTGACAGTAAAAAAAAAATCCTAAATTTTGGGTTGTCCCCAGAAAAGTAATAGAGGGGAAATGTTCAAATGGGGACACCAGTTCTGGTGACCTGGGGGGTCCCCAAGGGATTCCCTAATTTGCAGGGATTTCCTCTCACTTCCTGTTTGGCTATGGGACAGGAAGTGAAGGTAAATCTAACCCAATGGGGACACAGAGGGCTTATAACCCTCTGTCCAAAATAAAAAAATAAAGTTTTGCCTTTTAGTTCCACTTTGTTGAACAAGTTTTCACTTTAATATCTGAATATCAACAGTAGAGATGGGGGCACCTTTCTGCAATGTAACTACGTTCTGTTTTTCTTGTATACAAATCTTCTGACCATTGTGATAAAATTAAAATAGATTTTAATGGCTGTAACCCCTTCAGCACTCCATCCGCAGCTAAGGCATGAGTTTTGGCTAGACATACTTTACGACAGCTGTGGAAATTTGGTGAGGAATTATTCATTCTGTGAGGAATTTTCAGATTTTTGAAAAAATATTTGGGTCGCTTTCAACATTTTAATAGAAGTTGATTATTTGTTTTTTTTTCTTGAATTGTCTTCAACAACTCATCCTGCCGCCGGGAGCCCAGTGGCAAGTGTGATCCATCTACATCTGTAACTTCTCCTTGTTTTCAGATGATGGAGGCCATTAAAGGCACGATGACAGAAATCTACAATGACCTGTCCAAAAACACCACCGGAAGCACCATAGCAGAGGTATGTCGTGAGCATGAATGCCTTTTAAAGAGAAATGATGGGGCAATTTTTAACAAGCACATAACTGCAAATCACGTGAGAGCAGTTTTTGTGGCTACATCATATTTTCATACTTTCAGGTTCTTAATGTCTTTAAGCGAAACTGAAGGCAGGGGTCCGATGCCGCAAGGTCATCTCCTTTATGGCTTCCTCCGGGTGCTGGTCTTCGGCAGTCTTGATTGACCAGAACGGGATGGCGTGTCTCCCATGCATGCACAGGAGTGCAGTCATCCCGACACAGTGCTCAGCTCAGTGTACATTCTACTGCGGATTGCAAAGTCTATTTTATTGCAGAGGAATACATGCGTCTTTTGCAATAAAGAGCCTGCTCATTTGCATTTTATTTATTTTTCATCTTTAGCTCCACTTTAAAGGATAAGTTCACCTTTTAGAAAAAAGTAATAAATGCACATTTTTTTGCAGGTAAAAAATATGCATTTATTATTTTTGTCTGCAGGAACCTGGAATGCAGTGCACCAGCGTTCAGTAGATCGCTGATGCCATGCAGGTCTCCTGCAGACCTGTCAGAATATCTGCTTGCCATATGGGGTATACGGGATGTATGGGGTATACGGGATGTACTGGGTATACGGGATGTACTGGGTATACGGGATGTACTGGGTATACGGGATGTACTGGGTATACGGGATGTACGGGGTATACGGGATGTGCGGGGTATACGGGATGTGCTGGGTATACGGGATGTGCTGGGTATACGGGATGTGCTGGGTATACGGGATGTACGGGGTATACGGGATGTACGGGGTATACGGGATGTACGGGGTATACGGGATGTACTGGGTATACGGGTTGTACTGGGTATACGGGTTGTACTGGGTATACGGGATGTACTGGGTATATGGGATGTACGGGGTATACAGGATGTACAGGTTGTACGGCGTGTACGAGCAAACAGATATTTTGACAAGAAGAATGAATGAACTCCCACGGCACTGTGTATTTCATTCAGCCGCTAAGGCTGTCAGGACTTGTAGTCTCTCATTCACAGATGACTGTGAATGAGTGACGCAGCTATGTGGGTGGAGCCCCGCAAAAAAACATTTTCCAGCTAGCGAGGGGCGAGATTCCCCGCTAGCTGTCAAAGCGGGTAGCGGGGTCCGGTCTGAACGTAACATGTTACAGCCTGTGTATGGGTGTAACATGTAATATGTTACGAAAGGTGAACTTATCCTTTAAAGCGGAGTTCCACCTAAAAAAAAAATAAATAAATAAAAGTCAGCAGCTACAAAACCTGTAGCTGCTGACTTTTAAAATACAGCCACTTACCTGTCCCTCGGTCCAGCAGTGTCCTCACCACGGCTGGTTTAACTGGCCGTCTTCTATCCCTGGCGCCGGCATCTTCAGTGTGGGTACCCGGCTATGACAGCTTGCAGCTTCACAGCCGGGTGCCCACTGCGCATGCATGAGAAGCGCTGAGCTTGGGTACACCCAGCCTGTCGGATTTTCATTATTGCTAACGGCTTTCATAGCGACTACTAGTAATCACTGTGTTCTCCTGGCCGGAGGGTAGGTGGAGGGCAATAGTTCATTGGAAGGGATTCCCCGATCAACACTGACACTGTTGATGGGGGAACCAAGTGATTTTCTTCCTGCAGCCTCTGGTTGCAGGAAATAAAATTACATCATCTATGGCCAGCTTAAGGGAAAGGAGTTTCTGTAAATCACAGGGTTATGTAGGAACAATGTAACACAGCGCAGGCAGACAGCACAGCAAGATATCAGCTGACATGATTTCAGGAATAATCAACATTTGTTTATCAGTTTTAACAAAACACTTTTGAGGGGATATTTATCAGACCAAAATGGAGCAAATAAAGCAGCCATAGATTATGCAATTTTCTTTCCTTCCAACACAGGTGGAAAGAGGATTGCTAGACTCCTCCATCAACACTTACAACATCATCCCTCTCATAGTGCTAACATGCCCTGCCTGCGGGAAGCCTTCCCCACCAGCAGAACACAATGTTCCCTACTGGCGGCTATATCCACCAGCAGTGGTCGCATGAAAATAATCCAACAGACTGGTTGTACTGAAGTTGATCTGTGCCTGCCCATAGATGAATTGAATCTCAGCCGGCTCCGCAGGGACCTGGCCCAGATTGGATCTATCTATGGCCATGGTTCATTGTTAGGGTTTATATATGACTGTAAATGATGGCCCTCAAGGTATTCACTGAAATCCAGCCTTATATGCCATCGTGTTTTGGATAAATTTACTCTCCTGTTTAATATCCTGTCCTCATTGCAGATTCGCCGATTAAGAATCGAGATCGAGAAACTACAGTGGCTTCATCAGCAGGAACTGTCTGAAATGAAGCATAACCTCGGTAAGGATCAGAATGGGTTTCAGAGGGTCCATATAGCCTGTGTTATGTATCTGCATTTACATTATACAAAAGAAATGCCTTTTATACCCCTTCTGTGCATGGACAGGGTGAGCCATTGGTCACTGGATCAGGACAGATTGGGACCCTAGGCAAGGCAGCGGCTTCGGTCGCTCCCCCTCCCTTCGACTGACATTAATAGGGATTGCAATAAGCGCAGAGAAGCAGAAATTTGCATTGACTTGACTGCCATAGCCACAGACATAAACTGCCGAGAGGTCCTTCCTCCCCTGTAAAGTGACAAGTGGGAGCACAGCTATGACAACTTACACTTTTCAACCAGCTTACTGCAGGAAGATGAAGGCTGTACCTGGGCCCCCTGGACATCCACCGGGCCTTAGGCTCCTGCCTAGGTTGCCTTGTGAATGCTCCAAATCCGTCAGGTTACATCATACATAGATATGAACCTACTAGTGTTCCGTTTGACACCTGAATCTGCAGGGATAACCTATAGCTAAAAACTATTTCGACTTAATTACAGTTTCATAGCGATCTCAGCTTACTAGTGCTCTGTCACATTAGTGTTTTCGTGTTCCCTAGTTGTGATACAACCAACAAGTATTCATCCTATTAAAAGAGAAATACGGGCTTTAAAATAAACAAACAGTTATACTCACCTAGGTGGATGTAGCATCGAATACCGTTGATTGCTCAGTTCTCCTCCTCTGAGCAGAGAGCCGTGACTGTCAGTCTCCGGCTCTCTGCTCTGCCCCTTCGGCGGTCACTGGATTGCTGGGCTGTGAAGTGGGGGGGGGGGGGGGGGGGGAACGACGTCAGATCGATGCTGCATCTGTCCGCAGCTCATCCTCCGCTGTCCTGTGTCCCCGGTGCCAGCATCTTCAGTGTGGGCGCCTGGCTGTGACAGCTTGCAGCTTTTCACAGTTGGGTGCCCACTGCACATGCGCAAGTAGCGCTACGCTTTTTGAATGGTTCTGTAGTCTTCTGGGACCTGTCATGTGTCCCAGAGGACTACAAGGAGGGAGGGGGGGAAGAAAACTCTCTCTTCCGCAGCGGATGTGGGAGCGGGTACCTGTCAAATTAGGGTTCCCCCCCGCCGCTGCTCAAAGGTGCCAATCTTTAATCTTTAACCTCCCTGGCGGTATTCCCGAGTAGCTCGGGGTAAAGTTTCAGCACCACAAGCGGTAACCCCCCTCCCCCGAGCTACACTCGGGAATACACTTCAGCGTTGCTCTGGGATCTCTTCTGCACTTACCTTGTCCTGCACTCCCACGATGTCCCTCCTGCAGTGTCCCTGGCCATCTCCTCCGGCCAATGCCGGCATCTGTCTTCCGGGTTCCGTTCCCTGCGACGTCGGGGCGTACGGGGCACGGAACTGGCGGGAAATTTAAAAATGTCAAAAAGTAACATTCACTAAATAGACTAAAATCACATAGTATAACATTCCTGTATCAAACCATTTCACATACATTTTGTCCCGAGTGCTTTGTCTGGCGCCCTGCCTGCATTTTTACTGTTCTTTCTGCCTGGAAACTGAGAAACGTCCATGGCGTCCAAAAAGCGTCCCTTTAGGTCAGACGCGGTTTTAGACCAGCTAGAGAACAGCAATAGTAAACCAGAACCACTTGCAGAATTGAGTGATAATGATTCGTGGGGGAAATTCGTCATCGGACACGGAAAACGATTTTGCGCCTTTGCTCAGCGATGTGCGAACTTGGCGCTCTATTTCAAATTTCAGTGTTTTTGGTTTGATTTTATTATTGAATTAAATTTATTATTATTTTTTATGATTATTTATTAAATTATAATTTATGATTTTGTGTTTTAAATTTTATCATCCCCGGGATGTTTACTAGACTCTTGTCCGGACAGATTTCAGGGAGTTATTCCTAAAAATTACAGCCTACAATAAAAAAACGACATATTTCCATGCAAAAAATGTACCGCTTTGAGTACAGAAATACTGACATAATCAGACTGCTAGGGAGGTTAACAGGGAGCTGGGAATGAGGCCTTAAAGTGGAACTTCTCTTTTTGGGTGGAGCTCCTTTTTAAGTACAAATTTCATGTTATTGGTAGACAACAGCTGCAATTTGTGCACTGCCATCTGCTGCTCAGAAATGAGATTGCAGCTTAGTATATTGGCTCTTAGCTGATACAGTCAAAGTTCCTAACCACCGTCCATTGGATAGGTCTTTTTTTCTCCATATTTCAGAAGGAACAGACCATCACTGTGTATTATTCTGATGAGGATTACTATGCCCGGAAATTGTGTAGGTGTAGAGCAGTGACAGCTGGTTGGGGGGACCTTGTCTGTGGCAGGTAACAATGATCTGGTGCCTTACCTTTAGTCATGTTGTGATAGGATATTTTTATTAATAAGTAGCCGGTGTTTTCTGTTTAAGCTGTTGCATCAGTCTTGAGTCTTGAAGACCTTTCTGTCCTGATCTAGAACTCACTATGGCTGAGATGAGGCAGAGTCTGGAGCAGGAGAGGGACCGGCTGATAGCGGAAGTCAAGAAGCAAACGGAGCTCGAGAAACAGCAGGCGGTGGATGAGACAAAGAAGAAACAGTGGTGTGCCAACTGCAAAAAGGAAGCCATCTTCTACTGCTGCTGGAACACCAGCTACTGCGACTATCCCTGCCAGCAAGCCCATTGGCCAGAGCACATGAAGTCCTGCACACAGTCAGGTATGAGGTCATGTGACAGCGGTGAAGGAAGTCACACGGCTTGGGGGGGGTTACAGATTTAGATTTTTACACATTTTCCTCTTTCCGCGAATGTTTGTCATTCGGGAATGTAATTGTGTGCTGATTGATCATCACTCGGTATAAAAAAATAAAGGCCATTCGTGGTCACTAAGATCAGCGGTTGTGTAAAGGCATCATCCTATTCATGCATGGACTCTCCTCCGATCAATCTACCACAAACATTTAGATGGAAGGTATGCAATAAGGAGACTCGAGGATTAAAAATTCAAACCACTACTATTAATATGGTTAAGTATTGACATGATCTGAGGGCCCAGGAGCATAAAAATGGGGTTCCCAATCGGTGCTTCCTGCCACTAAACAAAAGAGTGTACTGAGCTCCAGAGAGGTCTTTGTGCTGCACCTTCCCAGAAGCAATGGTGCTTTCAGCATGCAGCCTCTGTGACCGCAGAACCAGTTAAAGGATAAGTTCACCTTTTGGACAAAAACAATAAATGCACATTTTTTGAAGGTAAAAAAAATGTGAGTTTATTATTTTTGTCAAAAGGAGCCTGTAAAGCGATCAGTAGATTGCTTATGCCATGCAAGTCTCCTGCAGACCTGTCAGAATACTGACAAGAAGCTTCAATTTACTACCACGGTGCTCCACAGTGCCATGGTGGTTCATTGGAAACTACAAGCCGACAGCCGCTAAGTCTGCCGGGACTTGTAGGTACTCTTTCACAAAACACTGTGAATAAGTGACGCAACTGTGTGGGCGGAGTCCCACGCGGCTGCGCTGTTTTCAAATCTGATAGTATAGGGAAACTTCTCCCCGTATTATCTGTCAAAGGGAGGGGGGGGCGGCGGGCGTAGCTGCGGCTATAGGAACATGTTGCATATCCCACCCTAAAAATGGGCAATACATGCAGTGGTGTATTTAGGTTTTGTGCTGCCCTAGGCAACACAAAATTCGGCGCCCCCCCCCCCCATAGAGAGAGCATGACAATGACCAAGAACACCTTTGCCCCCTACCCAAGAGAGCCTCCCACTACCGCTGCCCCCCCTACACCAGCCACCATCTCCCCATGGCGAGAAAAAGAAAGACACTAACCTTCACAGCTCCGGACATCCCCAGGAACGAGAGTCAGGCTGTGCATACATCGTCATGAAGCCTGCAGCCTCTCTCGGAACCCACCAGGTCCCCATGCCGCATGTGTCCCTTCTTTCATCCCTTCTTCGGGGTGCTGCCCCCCCCCCCCCCCCCGAAAAATGCCGCCCTAAGCAAATGCCTTGTTTGCCTTGTGGTAAATACACCCCTGAATACATGTAAGATGTTCCAAAGGTGAACTTGTCCTTTAATTTCAGGGGCTGTCTTAGGTGGGCCCTTCCTCTTCGGATCTCAACATATGGGGTAATATGGCCCAAGGTATGTCACACAGATTACGATGCGCAGCTGCTCCTCGCTCTGTGTGCTCCAGATTTGATAAGTTACCCCCCCCTTAGTGACTGTCTAGTACTGGTAGTTATTTTACTGACCTCACTTTATAGTCGTACGAAGCAGTCACCCTGGTATTTTCTGTGCAGAGGCATTGATGATGCTTTTACGGTTTGACTTGACCGCTTTAATCTGTTGTTGCCATATAATAGGAATTAACGTGTCTTGCATTAATGTTCGCCTTTATCTTATCCGCAGCCACGGTGACGCAGCAAGAAGCTGAGCCCGAGCTCGATAAATCGTCGCAGTCCGCAGCCAGCATCCAACCTCCGCCCACCGAAACCGCCACCACGCCCAAAGAGAAGGAGAGCGCGGCCGACAAGAGCAAAGAGAGTGTCACTGTACGTATCGCTGGTCGATAGCTTGCCACCTCCAAAGTGAGTGAAGACAAATCTGTGTGTGTGTGTGCGTCTGTCTGTCTGCAGGGGACAGGAGCTTTTTTTTTTTTTTATGTTTGCTTGAAGCCTATCTCCCAGAATGCTTCATGTTTTATTTGCCATCCATGCCTTATATACAGTATGTCCCTGACTCAGGGCCTGACTTACCTGCTGTATAGTACTGTCAGTGTGTGATCAGCCCTATGTGTCCGTGTTCTGCCTCTGGGTGACAATAAAGTCCTGGCCTCCTTCTAAATCTTTTATTTAGACCTAGTTCATACCAATGCGTTTGTTTGTTTTTTTGTTTTTTTTATGCAGGAACACACTACAGTCCATTTAACATGGTTTCCTATGGGACACGTTCACGTCTATGCTTTTTGGAGTTGCTGCATTTTTGGAACGCGTCCGGGACTTTTTTAAAAAGCAAAAAGCTGCTTTTTTAGCAACAAAAGAGTTCAATGGCGCAGCTGTTGAAATGCACCTAGTGCGTTTTTGCTGCATTTTGCGTTTTTATTTTGCCCAGCAGCTTAAAAAATTTCTCCTTTTAACAAAAAAAAAAAGAAAAGGTTAAAAAAACGCAAAATGTGGGGTAAAATTGCACGTGCAAAAAGCACTGGAAAACGGACAAAAAGCAGGCATTGGTGTGAACCAGGCCTTAGTGTGATGTTTAAAGCCAAACTCCAGACAAAACATATTTTATGGCCTTGGTTGCAGAGGGGGAAGGTTTATAACTTCTGTCGAGTTTTTTTATTGCAGTCTTTGACTGCCTTGTGTGTGTATGCAAACGCACAGACACAACGTTTATAAAACATGAATGCTTGTTGATAGAGGCTCACGTGTTACTAGAGTATAAAGAGTCTATAGATTCCTGTAACCTCTGTTTGGCGATATGATTGAGACGGAAGCAGAACACCTTGTGTGGCTTACCCAGAATCCTCCCCTCCTCCGCCTGTGCCTCTTTGTGAGGGAAATAAAAATGCCATTGGTCAGTGCTAGAACACAGACATGTATGGAGCCTGAATCTCACCCTCCGCAGCCCTCAATGTCCTCCATCTAAGGGGTTCCCTGTGCTGTCCCTGCAGATAGCAACAGGTGTGACAAGCAGCCAGCCCATAAAACTGGTCCACGTGCCTCAGACCACGGCCTTTATCCCAACTACTCAACCCACGATTGTAAGTACCAGCACTCTCATCTAGTCTGTTGTTGGCACTGAGTAGTGTAGTAGCTCAGTGTCTCCTTCTTTTTTTTTTTTTTTTTTTCCCGTGTTGCTTCTGCCGTATGATTGTCACCGGTCCCCCTCTTCTCCTCCTTCCATCCTTCCCCTCTTCCCCGCTCTCACATTGCTGACTTTGCTGTGTAGCCTGAGCTGTCATACACATCTCTCCCGCATCTTCTGGCTGTGGCATGACAATGTTCCTATAACTGAGATCTCTCTCCAGGTACAAATAACAGTCATCATGTGCATGTTCTTGTATATCTATGACATTGCAGTGTATGCACCTCTGACACCTCGGCAGCAAACACTTCTAAACAAGGGTGCTGTCAGTTTATTGATATGTCTGAACCAGGCGTGCTTTTTATTTTTCTTTATTGGCTGGAGACACATTTGTACTTTATACTTTTTTTTATCTTTTTAACCTTTGCAAAGAATAATTATTATGTATTTACCAAATGGTTGTATTATTACATAGTAAATGGCTTTCAGGGTGTCTGTCTTGGGTTTATTCACTGGAATGATCCAGATTGGGATATCTGTAGAGGGCCTAATGTTAGCTATACTATATGGGCAAAAGTGTGAAGACACCTGACTATCATACCTACACTATGTGGCCAAAAGTATGAGCTCACCTGACCATCACAACTGCACTATGTGGCCAAAAGTATGAGGTCAACTGACCATCACAACTGCACTATATGACCAAAAGTATGAGCTCACCTGACCATCACAACTGCACTATATGACCAAAAGTATGAGGCCACCTGACTATCACAACTGCACTATATGACCAAAAGTATGAGGTCACCTGACCATCACAACTGCACTATATGACCAAAAGTATGAGGTCACCTGACCATCACAACTGCACTATATGACCAAAAGTATGAGGTCACCTGACCATCACAACTGCACTTTATGACCAAAAGTATGAGGCCACCTGACCATCACAACTGCACTATATGACCAAAAGTATGAGCTCACCTGACCATCACAACTGCACTTTATGACCAAAAGTATGAGGCCACCTGACCATCACAACTGCACTATATGACCAAAAGTATGAGGCCACCTGACCATCACAACTGCACTATATGACCAAAAGTTTGAGGCCACCTGACCATCACAACTGCACTATATGACCAACAGTATGAGGTCACCTGACCATCACAACTGCACTTTATGACCAAAAGTATGAGGTCACCTGACCATCACAACTGCACTTTATGACCAAAAGTATGAGCTCACCTGACCATCACAACTGCACTATATGACCAAAAGTATGAGGCCACCTGACCATCACAACTGCACTATATGACCAAAAGTATGAGGCCACCTGATCATCACACCTACAATATGTGGCGAATAGAATGATGACATCTGACCATGACGCCTACACTATATGACCAAAAGTATGAGGTCACCTGATCATCACACCTACAATATATGACCAAAACTATGAGGTCACCTGACCATCACACCTACAATATATGACCAATAGAATGATGACATCTGACCATCACATTTACAATATATTTTGGTGTGGAAATCCTGAGTGTCCTGTACAGAGCCCTGACCTCAACCCTACTGAACCCCTTGGGGATGAAGTGGAATGCCCGTTGTGAGTTAGATCCTCGAATCCATTATATCAGTACCCGACTTCGCAAAACACTTCAAAATTTTGTGGAAAGAGGGGATGGGGGCAACTCCATATTAATGGCCATAGGGACAGGGGCAATGCCATATTAATGGTCAGAGGGGATGGGGGCAACTTCATATTAATGGCCATATGGGACGGGGCAACTGCATATTAATGGTCAGAGGGGATAGGGGCAACTTCATATTAATGATCAGAGGGGACAGGGGCAACACGATATTAATGGCCATAGGGACAGGGGCAACTCGATATTAATGGCCATTGGGAACAGGGGCAACTCCATATTAATGGCCATAGGGAACAGGGGCAACTCCATATTAATGGTCAGAGGGGACAGGGGCAACTCCATATTACTGGCCAAAGGGGACAGGGGCAACTCCATATTAATGGCCATAGGGGATGGGAGCAACTCCATATTATTGGCCATAGGGGACAGGAGGAACTCCATATTAATGGCCAGAGGGGACAGGGGCAACTCCATATTACTGGCCAAAGGGGACAGGAGGAACTCCATATTAATGGCCAGAGGGAACAGGGGCAACTCCATATTACTGGCCATAGGGACTGGAGCAACTCCGTAATAATGACCATAAGGATGGGGGCAACTCTGTAATAATGACCATAGGGATGGGGGCAACTCCGTAATAATGACCATAGGGATAAGGGCAACTGCATATTAATGACCATAAGGATGGGGGCAACTCTGTAATAATGACCATAGGGATGGGGGCAACTCCGTAATAATGACCATAGGGATAAGGGCAACTGCATATTAATGGCCAGAGGGCCATATTAATGGCTTTAGTTTTGGAATAGGATGTCCAACAAGCTCATAGAGGTGTGATGGTCAGGAGTCCACAAATCCAGGTACGCCTGAGAGAACCATGCTGGAGTACATTCCGCGGCTTTTCACATTTGATTGTAAACTGTTCCTCCTCCATACTAATATTTCAGACTTTTAATATGGAATGTTAATAATGGAGTTGCTGTATTTGCACCCCACACACTCGTAGACTGTCGCGTTGTGTTGCATTTTGCTGTCATTGAATGCTGGAAGTCGCAGCAGAAAGCATCCGCCGTTTTGATAACCCATTGCTCTCTCGTCAACAGACCATCCCTGTGGTAGTGAGTCCGAGCACCGGGACTGTGGCGGTGAGGGCGGGCGTCCAATACGTTCAGACCACCGTGCCGGTACAAGTGAGGAGAGTGTGAACGTCGGTACCGGAGAGAAGAAAGGAAAAACAAAAAGCATCGGCACCCTGAGAGCAGCATTAACGAACGGAGCCTGAAAAACACTACATTGCCTGGGGACCTCGACGAGGACCTTCCACCCTGCCGGAGCGGCTCGCCTGTCTGTATATAGTGTACAATTTGTGGATGTGATTAAGATTAGAGTACCGCCTTTTTTATATTTCTATTCACTTTAACTTATGAATCTGGAGTGACAACCATGCCAACGAAAAAAAACGCCAGAAGCCCCCGCAATCCTTCATTCGGTCACGGGGCATGCACTCCTTATCCCAGGCACGGGGGGGGGGAGGGGGGGGGGAATTGTAGACCTTCCAAGCTTGGGCACGAGCAGAGCATTTGGTATCAATGCTGATCGGTGTACAAAAAGACTACATAGACTGTTTACATTACCTCTCATTGAATTCTCAGCAACAAATATTATATTAATAGAGAGAAAAAAAAAACAAAAACACAATAATAATAATAAAAACTCGGCCACTGGAAAAAGTTCTAAGTTGTTCGATCACAATGGAATCTCTTTTCTTTGTGAGGATTGACGGAGAAAATAAAACAGCATTAATCTAAAGACCGCAAACGGTTGATAGAAATGTACGTACGGCAGAAAAAACAAAAAACAAAAACGTGAATTGGACGTTTAGAAAACGACATAAAAAAAAAAAAAAAAGGAGCGTAGCACGCCAGACGCCGTACGCTGTTGTAGTTTAACGTCCTTACGTCTGTAAAATGCAAAGACTTGGGGCGACTCGGGTGATGTATGTATATGCGACAGTTCACTGTAAGATAGCATTCCAGCACAGTTTGTTGTACATTTTTAGTCCAGTCAGTTCTCACTGTTGTTCATAAAATAAGACGGGATGTACAGCAGCGCAACAAATAACGCCGACGATCGCAGACGAGAGAAGCAGATCCGCATCCGGGGTGGGAGAACTGGTCTGTCTGGCCTTCCTGGTGAAAAAAAAAACAGAATTGGTTTTAGCATATGGAAGTATTTTTTCACATTTTTTTTTTTTTCTTTGTATAAAGTTTGTATTAAATCAAAAAACATTTCCTTTTGAATATTTGGTTTGGTGTGGAAATACTTCAGCATGTTCTATGTTGTCGGTTGTGAAACCTCTGTCTCCAAACTGAATGTAACGCTTTCACGCCACATCCCGCCACCTCTTTTACCCTTTAGCCGTTTTTGTGGGGTTTTTTTGCACCCTTGTTTTAAAAAAAAAAAAAAATAATAATAATTTTTGGCCTAAAGATTCCATAAACTCCCAAAACACATATTATTATTATTATTATTATACAGGATTTATGGCGCCAACAGTTTGCTCAGCGCTTTACAATATATCAGGGGACAATACAGCAACAATACAGATCAATACAATAGGGATAGGAGGGCCTGGTCCTGGGAGCTTACAATCTAGGATGGAGTTGGAGAGTGCAAAATCAGGCTCACTTCTTCATAGAAACCAATCAGCTTCTGACCTCAGCTCAGTGTTACCCGGACCCTTTACTCATCAGCAGTCTATAGCAGTCTTG
This sequence comes from Staurois parvus, assembly GCF_062004578.1. Taxonomy (NCBI): domain Eukaryota; kingdom Metazoa; phylum Chordata; class Amphibia; order Anura; family Ranidae; genus Staurois; species Staurois parvus. The sequence goes on along the minus strand of NW_028318495.1, from coordinate 414,175 downwards.
TGACTGGAGCTCATGTTAAAACTTGTAAGAGGAGTTTTCATTCTGCTATAGGAGGATGCAGAACCCCTGATCTCCGTCTGTAGAGTGCTGATCGCATGCAGTCTTCCAAGAAAAAAAAAAAAATTCTAGCTATACACACCAAACTGAGCATGTGCAGAGTGCCTCCACATGATATGTCTTGCTATGGAGACACAAGTGCATGCTGTGTCTATGGAGCTGCACTCCATAGACTTACACAGCGGGACTTCTCACACTTCTTCCTCACAGGCCCTGTGCTGATCACTTGCACTCTCCCAAGAAAAAAAAAAAACCTCTCTAGCTATACACACCAAACTGAGCATGTGCAGAGTGCCTCCACACGATATGTCTTGCTATGGAGACACAAAGTGCATGCTCGCACTTGAGCTGCACTCCATAGACTTACACAGCGTGACTTCCCACACTTCTTCCTCACAGGCCCTGTGCTGATCACTTGGACTCTCCCAAAAAAAAATAGAAAAAGCTGAGCTGAGCACTGGTTAAAGCTTGTAGGAGGAGTTTACATTCTGCCCTGATTGTCCTATGAGGCTGCATGACCCTCTGGACAGTGCTGATTGACCCTGTGCTGATCACATGCACCCATGCAATTATTTTATTATATATAAACTGATAAATACCTTTTCTCATCAGCAGTATATAGCAGTCTAGTGACTTCCATCAGTGTCCAGCAAAGCACTAGTTAAAGCTTGTAGGAGGAGTTTTCTTTCTGCTCTAGGAGGATGCAGGACCCCTGACCTCTCTCTGGATGGTGCTGATTGGCCCAGTGCTGATCACATGCACTCTCCCAAGAAAAAAAAAAAAAACCTCTAGCAATACACACCAAACTGAGCATGTGCAGAGTGTCTCCACAGGATATGTCTTATCAGGAGATAAGAGGGGGACACTGGAAGAAGGGGAGGATCAGGATCAAACCGCCTTTTCACACAATGCAGAGGATTAACCCCTTAGGTTCCACAGCGAGTATAACCAGCATGCTTTACTGCATCTACAGACTGATTGTACTGTTGTGGGTTTAGTAACACTTTAAGCATTGGCAATAAAACCTGAAAGCTGATTGGTTCCTATGCAGAAGTGAGCCTTAAAAAGCAGTGTGTTTAAAACCAGACCCCCTAGAAAATAAAATAGCGGTAGTTCCAATTTTTATGTCACACAATATTACCGCAAAGCACTGAGAAACGCAAAATGTCATCAAACAATGCACTATGGTTCATTTTGGGGGCGCACAGACGCAATAAATTACCCAATTTTTTGCTAAACTATAAAAGGCGAGGTTGCACCGAGTACGTAGATACCCAACATGTCAAACCTTAAATTTGCGTGCGACCTTGAAATGGCGACAGACTTCAATACCCTATATTTTCTATAGGCAACATTTTAGAAGCCCCCAATAGGTCATCAGTTTGGTGTCACAGAGGAGGTCGGGTGCGAGAAATATTGCTGTCACTCAGGTGTGCATGGCGATATGTAACGTGTATGGGAATCGGTACTTTCAGGAGTAGGCACCTGCGTTACGTTTGTACGTGCGTATATGTGGGGGTGGGGAGGCCTCAAAAATGTTTTGTTTTTTATGGGGGGGTTATATGCTTGGGTGTAACTTAAATTTTTTTTAATTAAAAAAAGGTTTTTTTTCACATAATTTTTGTTTCTTTTTTTCATCACATAGGGGGCAAAAGGTCCCCTATGTGATGATTTTTTTGGTGACAGGTTCTCTTTAATGAGACACCCTGGATGTCTCCCCTGCAATACACTGCTTCCCAACCATACTGGCCGGGGACCCTGGCATGGGGACCCGGAAGTGACGTATTCCACGTCGCTTCCTGTTCAGCAACGAGAAGGGGAGGATAGCAGATGTGTGGTCCACTCTGCTCCCTCCCCTCTACCCAGCGACTCCTGCTGTGCCGGTTCTGGGCCCGCAGATGGGCAAACCAAGCCTGGGATATGTGGCAGGGAAGCCTGTTACCAGTAGGTATGATAGCAACCCGCTGCCTCAGACTGCTTTCATCTGACAGGAACAGTCTACTTGTTAAATTTACACACAATCCCGGAGGCTGCAGCTACCAGGAGTGTGTGTAAATCCCCCCTCCCCCGTTGGACCTGTACAATGTACAGACCTGGCAGCGAAAAGGCTCCAGATGTCTTGTGACTTCAAATAGTTTGTTTGGACCATGTAGGTCAAAGTGAATTATTGGCTTCACCGTGTGGCAGCTGTGAGAGCCAATCATAGTGGTCACATGGCACAGAAGTCGAACTGCCTCCCATGCATTACCCCCTAGCGTTTACAAATGGCGGTATAGATACTGGGATTAAGTTTTTTTTTACTAGGGGTGGGGGGGGGCAGCATGATTGGGAGGCAACGGGACAGGAGGGGGGGCAGCATGACAGGAGGGGGGAAGCACAAGACCTCCAAGCTCTTACCTGTCCAGCAGCGGCTCCTCCAGATGGTGCCAGGAGCTGTAGCTATTCCGGATGGTGCCAGGAGCTGTAGCTATTCCGGATGGTGCCAGGAGCAGTAGCTCCTCTGGATGGTGCCAGGAGCTCCTCCACCCTGAGCACCTCCTCCTCTTCTTCCTCCTCCACCCTGACCACCACCTCCTCTCTCTTCTACCTCCTCCACCCTAACCATCTCCTCCTCTTCTTCCTCCTCCACCCTGATCATCTCCTCTTCTTCCTCCTCCACCCTGGCCACCTCCTCCTCTTTTTCGTCCTCCACGCTGACCACCACCTCCTCTCTCCTTCCTCCTCCACCCTGACCACCACCTCCTCTCTTCTTCCTCCTCCAACCCTGACCACCACCTCCTCTCTCTTCTTCCTCCACCCTGACCATCTCCTCTCTCTTCTTCCTCCTCCACCCTGGCCACCTCCTCTTCTTCCTCCTCCACCCTGACCACCACCTCCTCTTCTTCCTCCTCCACCTTGACCATCTCCTCCTCTTGTTCCTCCTCCACCCTGAGCACCTCCTCCTCTTCTTCCTCCTCCACCCCTGACCACCACCTCCTCTTTCTTCTTCCTCCTCCACCCCTGACCACCACCTCCTCTTTCTTCTTCCTCCTCCACCCCTGACCACCACCTCCTCTTTCTTCTTCCTCCTCCACCCCTGACCACCATCTCCTCTTTCTTCTTCCTCCTCCACCCCTGACCACCATCTCCTCTTTCCTCTTTCTTCTTCCTCCTCCACCCCTGACCACCATCTCCTCTTTCTTCTTCCTCCTCCACCCCTGACCACCATCTCCTCTTTCTTCTTCCTCCTCCACCCCTGACCACCATCTCCTCTTTCTTCTTCCTCCTCCACCCCTGACCACCACCTCCTCTTTCTTCTTCCTCCTCCACCCCTGACCACCACCTCCTCTTTCTTCTTCCTCCTCCACCCCTGACCACCACCTCCTCTTTCTTCTTCCTCCTCCATCCCTGACCACTTCCTCTTTCTTCTTCCTCCTCCACCCTGACCACCTCCCGAGCGCCTATTTGCTCCCTTTTGGTTTTTCAAACATCCCATTAAACACCTTCTGTCATGTCAGTCCAAAAAATACCTGTTGATCCCAGTGATAGTAAATCTCCCCCTCTGGCTCTATAAACACTAAGGGGAAAAAAAAAGCATATTTTGTCCCCTTTTCGCCATTTACGATATTCTCGCCTAGGCAGGAGTGATGGACCTCATGAATGAGTTACCCGCATCACAAGAGGCTCTGGAGCAATCCACAGGACACCCTCAGTCACACTGCTGCGATTTGGGAATTGATATCGCATCTATTGAATGTGAATGTCGGCGTCTTGACGTGCGATTTGCTGCGGCGCGACTCCTAAAGTAGTTCTCGCATGACTTATTCTGCAGTTTTGCTGCGATTTAACATACATAGAATATAATGGAAACCGCACTGCAAATGGCAAGAAAATCATTGAAAATCTTCACAAGGAGCAATAAAGTCTTCAGGAATCGCGCTGAAATTGCAGACGAATCGCTGCGGTGTGACCGATGTGTTACAGATGTGCTGCGCTGGAAGAATCCAGAAGGCAGCAGAGCAGCGAAGATGGCGGTGACCCGACATGTAGAGGTGGATTACAGCAGGACAGCGCTGGATCATTACATATTTTGGGGAAACCCAATAAACAAGACGGGGGGGTTGGGAGTACAGTGGGGTGTGAAGTTCCTTCTTGTCCGGGGAGAGCGGATAAAGTGAATGCGGGGTCTGGGGAGAGCGGATATAGTGAATGCGGGGTCCGGGGAGAGCGGATATAGTGAATGCGGGGTCTGGGGAGAGCGGATATAGTGAATGCGGGGTCCGGGGAGAGCGGATATAGTGAATGCGGGGTCCGGGGAGAGCGGATATAGTGAATGCGGGGCCCGGGGGAGCGGATATAGTGAATGCGGGGTCCGGGGAGAGCGGATATAGTGAATGCGGGGTCCGGGGAGAGCGGATATAGTGAATGCGGGGTCCGGGGGAGAGGATATAGTGAATGCGGGGTCCGGGGGAGAGGATATAGTGAATGCGGGGTCCTGGGAGACAGGATATAGTGAATGCGGGGTCCTGGGAGACAGGATATAGTGAATGCGGGGTCCGGGGAGAGTGGATATAGTGAATGCGGGGTCCGGGGAGAGCGGATATAGTGAATGCGGGGTCCGGGAGAGCGGATATAGTGAATGCGGGGTCCGGGGGAGAGGATATAGTGAATTCGGGGTCCGGGGAGAGCGGATATAGTGAATGCGTGGTCCGGGGAGACAGGATATAGTGAATGCGGGGTCCTGGGAGACAGGATATAGTGAATGCGGGGTCCTGGGAGACAGGATATAGTGAATGCGGGGTCCTGGGAGACAGGATATAGTGAATGCGGGGTCCGGGGAGAGTGGATATAGTGAATGCGGGGTCCGGGGAGAGCGGATATAGTGAATGCGGGGTCCGGGGAGAGCGGATATAGTGAATGCGGGGTCCGGGGGGAGCGGATATAGTGAATGCGGGGTCCGGGGGGAGCGGATATAGTGAATGCGGGGTCCGGGGAGAGCGGATATAGTGAATGCGGGGTCTGGGGAGAGGATATAGTGAATGCGGGGTCCGGGGGAGAGGATATAGTGAATTCGGGGTCCGGGGAGAGCGGATATAGTGAATGCGTGGTCCGGGGAGACAGGATATAGTGAATGCGGGGTCCTGGGAGACAGGATATAGTGAATGCGGGGTCCTGGGAGACAGGATATAGTGAATGCGGGGTCCGGGGAGAGTGGATATAGTGAATGCGGGGTCCTGGGAGACAGGATATAGTGAATGCGGGGTCCTGGGAGACAGGATATAGTGAATGCGGGGTCCGGGGAGAGTGGATATAGTGAATGCGTGGTCCGGGGAGAGCGGATATAGTGAATGCGGGGTCCGGGGAGAGCGGATATAGTGAATGCGGGGTCCGGGAGAGCGGATATAGTGAATGCGGGGTCCGGGGGAGAGGATATAGTGAATGCGTGGTCCGGGGAGACAGGATATAGTGAATGCGGGGTCCTGGGAGACAGGATATAGTGAATGCGGGGTCCTGGGAGACAGGATATAGTGAATGCGGGGTCCGGGGAGAGTGGATATAGTGAATGCGGGGTCCGGGGAGAGTGGATATAGTGAATGCGGGGTCCGGGGAGAGCGGATATAGTGAATGCGGGGTCCGGGGAGAGCGGATATAGTGAATGCGGGGTCCGGGGAGAGCGGATATAGTGAATTCGGGGTCCGGGGAGAGCGGATATAGTGAATGCGGGGTCCGGGGAGAGCGGATATAGTGAATGCGGGGTCCGGGGAGACAGGATATAGTGAATGCGTGGTCCTGGGAGACAGGATATAGTGAATGCGGGGTCCGGGGAGAGCGGATATAGTGAATGCGGGGTTCGGGAAGAGGGGATATAGTGAATGCGGGGTCCGGGTAGAGTGGATATAGTGAATGCGGGGTCCGGGGAAAGCGGATATAGTGAACGCGGGGTCCGGGGAGAGCGGATATAGTGAATGCGGGGTCCGGGGAGAGCGGATATAGTGAATGCGGGGTCCGGGAAGAGGGGATATAGTGAATGCGGGGTCCGGGTAGAGTAGATATAGTGAATGCGGGGTCCGGGGAGAGCGGATATAGTGAACGTGGGGTCTGGGGAGAGCGGATATAGTGAACGCGGGGTCCGGGGAGAGCGGATATAGTGAACGCGGGGTCCGGGGAGACAGGATATAGTGAACGCGGGGTCCGGGGAGAGCGGATATAGTGAACGCGGGGTCCGGGGAGAGCGGATATAGTGAACGCGGGGTCCGGGGAGAGCGGATATAGTGAACGCGGGGTCCTGGGAGAGCGGATATAGTGAACGCGGGGTCCGGGGAGAGCGGATATAGTGAACGCGGGGTCCGGGGAGAGGGGATATAGTGAACGCGGGGTCCGGGGAGAGGGGATATAGTGAATGCGGGGTCCGGGGAGAGGGGATATAGTGAACGCGGGGTCCGGGGAGAGGGAATATAGTGAACGCGGGGTCCGGGGAGAGCGGATATAGTGAACGCGGGGTCCGGGGAGAGCGGATATAGTGAACGCGGGGTCCGGGGAGAGCGGATATAGTGAACGCGGAGTCCGGGGAGAGCGGATATAGTGAATGCCGGGTCTTGGGTTTCGTAACACTTTAAAAAAAATGTGACAGATGTTCCTTATCAAGCATGCTATCAGTAATCGCTGAATATTGGAATGAAATAATCGATCGTTTTTATGTTTTCTTTGAGATCTTTGCATTTTAGAATCACCACCAAGCGGTATGTGTGTAGTTATCTATGTTGTCCAGCAGAGGGAGACCTAGGCCAGGCTGCTGTTCCTATGGTCAGGCATCACTATGTATTCACACTGACCTGTCTCCATCTCCCTAGACTGAACACGGCACCCTGAGCATGTGCCAGGTATGTGGCCCTTTTTTTGCCTCTTGAAATAGGTTGTCATTAATCTTTAGTCTTCGGTTGGTTTATGTTCCCCGGGTACATAAAGCGGAACTTTCCCCCATAACCACTTGATAACACATAACATTCTTTAGGGAAGAACATCCATTCCACATGAATAATTCTGCTTCCATTAGTGTGCTGTAAATGGCCTCCAGCGTTGCTCCTGTCTCTTCTTGCTGGAGGCTGCCGTTTCGCTGACAGTCAGGGTTGTCACCTCATCCCTTTAAACCCGAACACATATTAAGGACACGGGTTCTGGGGATAATTGAATGCAGAGAAGGCTCTAAATGACTTTAATTACCACCTTAATCAGCCACAGAACCCGTGTCCTAATATGTGCTCGGGTTTAAAGGGATGAGGTGGCCACCCTATGAGGGGTACACCCAGAGCCCCCAAGACTGTCTGCAGATCAACCTCTACATTTCCGGCACAGAGCCTAAAAAACAGAGCAACTGAGCATGTGCAGAGCAGGCTGAGACCGTGTTACTGGGTTTAACACAGTAGAGGTGCTGATTTTTAATGTTGTACATATCTATACCTGCAAAAGGGGCCATCCTGAATCAATCTAACAGAACTGATTTTCTGAGTCCCCAGGTACTCCAGGTATGTGAGGGTCAGTCCTCAGGTACTCCAGGTATGTGAGGGTCAGTCCACAGATACTCCAGTTATGTGAGGGTCAGTCCTCAGGTACTCCAGTTATGTGAGGGTCAGTCCTCAGGTACTCCAGTTATGTGAGGGTCAGTCCTCAGGTACTCCAGTTATGTGAGGGTCAGTCCCCGGGTACTCCATGTATGCCAAGCTCAGTCCTCAGATGCTCCAGGTATGTGAGGCTCAGTCCACAGATACTCCAGGTATGTGAGGGTCAGTCCCCAGGTACTCCAGGTATGTGAGGGTCAGTCCACAGATACTCCAGGTATGTGAGGGTCAGTCCCCAGGTACTCCAGGTATGTGAGGGTCAGTCCCTAGATACATATGTGAGGGTCAGTCCACAGATGCTCCAGGTATGTGAGAGTCAGTCCTCGGATACTCCATGTATGCCAAGCTCAGTCCTCAGATGCTCCAGGTATTCCAAGCACAGTCCCCAGATGCTTCAGGTATGTGATGGTCAGTCCCCAGGTACTCCTGGTATGTGAGGTTCAGTCTCCAGGTACTCCAGGTATGTGAGATTCAGTCCCCAGGTACTCCGGATATGTGAGGGTCAGTCCCCAGGTACTCTGTGCATGTCAGGCTCAGTCCCCAGATGCTCCAGGTATGTGAGCATCAGTCCCTGGGTACTGCAGGTATGTGAGGGTCATGGGAGGATCAGTTTCTAGGTACTCCTGGAATGTGAGGGTCAGCCCCCAGGTATGTGAGGGTCAGTCCTTTGATACTCCAGGTAGGTGAGGGTCAGTCCCTGGGCACTCCAGGTAGGTGAGGGTCAGTCCCTGGGTATTCCAGGTATGTCATGGATAGTCCCTGGGTACTCCAGGTATGTTAGGGTCAGTCCCTGGGTAATCCAGGTATGTCAGGGATAGTCCCTGGGTATTCCAGGTATGTTAGGGATAGTCCCTGGGTACTCCAGGTATGTGAGGGTCAGTCCCTGGGTACTCCAGGTATGTGAGGGTCAGTCCCTGGGTACTTCAGGTATGTGAAGTCAGTCCCTGGGTACCCCAGGTATGTGAAGTCAGTCCCTGGGTACTGCAGGTATGTGAAGTCAGTCCCTGGGTACTCCAGGTATGTGAGGGTCAGTCCCTGGGTACTCCAGGTATGTGAGGTCAGTCCCTGGGTACTCCAGGTATGTGAGGGTCAGTCCCTGGGTACTCCAGGTATGTGAGGTCAGTCCCTGGGTACTGCAGGTATGTGAAGTCAGTCCCTGGGTACCCCAGGTATGTGAAGTCAGTCCCTGGGTACTCCAGGTATGTGAAGTCAGTTCCTGGTTATGGGCGGAGCTGAGGACCTCTGTCATCTTGTGCACCTCCCCTCTCATTATCAGAGCTGTCTCCTGCTGGCTGGTTTTGTCATTATTCCCTCCAATCTCTGGAGACCGTCACTTCTGCTTCCAGCAGTCCTTCCATGCTCCCTCTATCTCAGACGACCCGTGTCCCACACAAAATCTCCCCCGTACTTCAATGAGTTCCTGACATTTTTTTTTTCCTTTGGTGTGCAAAGCTCTTTACATACAAGAGAACCGCACTGAGGAGGTCATATCATTTATTCTCTGTCCCTTTCCCATATCCTGAAAACCAATAAAAACACTGAAACCTCAAACCATGTCTACCTTTTCCTATTTCCAGGTGGGGATTTAGGTGATAGAGATATTAGTTGTCATGAGCAGCATGTTGTCCTCTGCGTTGGCTGGTCACGGGGTCACAGCAGGCCGTGGGGTCACAATGTAACATGTCTAAGCGGAGTTCTAGATTCCCATAGCAGTGAGGAGCCAGACGGCCTTGGGCCATGGGTTCCAGCGTGTCTCTATTCTTCCCACAGCTGTCAGATGTTTGGCTGGGTAGTGCAGTGATGGATCCCTGTCAGTGGCTTGTGACCTTCCCGCTCCTTGTAACCTCCTGGCTGGAGGGTGTCAGATAAAGAAATATCTTTCTCACCTGAGCTGGGCCTGGAGCCATAGGACCGGGCTTCTGTGTAGGCTGCCCAGGGACATACAGCATCTGTCTGCGGCCTTACCACATATCTTCCCAGGCTGCCATTACACAGGAGGGGGCAGACCAAAAAAAAAGACCTATTATACTAGTTACCAATAACAGGGACTACTGACCGCTCCTAAGAACCAGCCCTCAGTCTGGAGTCGTAATCGGGATCCTTTCTCTGCTATTTCAGAAAAATGATTAAACATACAAAATGTACAAATACTAGATCAGGAGAGTCCTTCTTTAACATCATCATTCAGGTATGTGAGGGTCAGTCCCTGGGTACTCCAGGTAGGTGAAGTCAGTCCCTGGGCAGTCTAGGTATGTGAGGGTCAGTGCCTGGGTACTCCAGGTAGGTGAAGTCAGTCCCTGGGCAGTCTAGGTATGTGAGGGTCAGTCTCTGGGCAGTCTGGGTATGTGAGGGTCAGTCCCTGGGCACTCCAGGTATGTGAGGGTCAGTCTCTGGGCACTCCAGGTATGTGAGGGTCAGTCCCTGGGCAGTCTAGGTATGTGAGGGTCAGTCTCTGGGCACTCCAGGTATGTGAGGGTCAGTCCCTAGGTACTCCAGGTAGGTGAGGGTCAGTCTCTGGGCACTCCAGGTATGTGAGGGTCAGTGCCTGGGTACTCCAGGTAGGTGAAGTCAGTCCCTGGGCAGTCTAGGTATGTGAGGGTCAGTGCCTGGGTACTCCAGGTAGGTGAAGTCAGTCCCTGGGCAGTCTAGGTATGTGCGGGTCAGTCCCTGGGCACTCCAGGTATGTGAGGGTCAGTCTCTGGGCAGTCTGGGTATGTGAGGGTCAGTCCCTGGGCACTCCAGGTATGTGAGGGTCAGTCTCTGGGCACTCCAGGTATGTGAGGGTCAGTCCCTGGGCAGTGTAGGTATGTGAGGGTCAGTCTCTGGGCACTCCAGGTATGTGAGGGTCAGTCCCTAGGTACTCCAGGTAGGTGAGGGTCAGTCTCTGGGCACTCCAGGTATGTGAGGGTCAGTGCCTGGGTACTCCAGGTAGGTGAAGTCAGTCCCTGGGCAGTCTAGGTATGTGAGGGTCAGTCCCTGGGCACTCCAGGTATGTGAGGGTCATTCCCTGGGTATTCCAGGTAGGTGAAGTCAGTCCCTGACCCCAGACTGTGACAATCGGACATGCCTGTAGAAATGGAGACAACCCTATCCAAAGTAATACCTAGAATACTCTGGGATTTTGTATCTTTTTTTTTTTCCAGACATGGCTCTTATCTACTGAGCCACTGCCACCTCTCAGTCACAGGGGTTCTCCTCCTGCTTCAGAAATACTCTATTCTGGTTGGTTCCACTTAGAATATTGTTCCTGCTCTTTGCATGGCAAGACTTAGAATATGTCATCTATTTTGGATGCTGGGACTTGGAATTATTTTCCTCTATTTAGATAAATGACAGGACAATAGACTAATACCTTACAGCACGGGTGTCAAACTGGCGGCCCTCCAGCAGTTGCCAAACTACAAGTCCCATGAGACATTGCAAGATTGACCATTACAAGCACGACGCCCAATGGTAGAGGCATGATGGGACTTGTAGTTTCGCAACAGCTGGAGGGCTGCCTTACAGCCTCCGGGCCTGCCACCCCAATAATGTGTTCTGGTATTGATCCTGGGCTATGAGACATGAAGGCTTTTTTTCACAGGGGTCCTCCTCCTCTACTACTACTACTACTGCACTCTTCTGATTGGATTGATTTTTCCTGCATTTGTTTGGATGGTAGATCTTAAAATATCATTTTTTTATTTTGGATAATTATAATATTTTCCTAGATTTTTTAATGGTAAGGCATACAATATTTTTCCCGTTTTGGATGGTGGGACTTTGAATATTTGTCGTCTGTTTTGGATATTGAAACTGCTTACCAAACAGGACAGGACAGCGGACTCACTTCATTTATTGATCCTGGGCTATGAGGGCCCGCTCTGGGAATTTATCTGATAGCTATTTTGCCTGGATCAACTTAGAATATTGTTTCCTGCATTTTAGATGCTGGGACTTAGAATGTTTTCCTCTATTTTAGATGGTGGGACTTAGAATGTTTTCCTCTGTTTTAGATGGTGGGACTTAGAATGTTTTCCTCTATTTTAGATGGTGGGACTTGAAATATTATCCTTTATTTTGGGTAAATGGACTTAGAATATTCTCCTTTATTTTGGACGGTGGGACTTGGAATGTTTTCCTCAATTTTGGATGGTGGGACTTGGAATATATTTCCTCTGTTTTGTATGGTGGGACTTAGAACATTCTCCTCTATTTTGGATGGTGGGACTTTGAATATTCTCCTCTGTTTTGGATGGTGGGGCTTAGAATATTTTCCTCTATTTTTGGTAAAGGGACTTGAAATGTTTTCCTCTTTTTGGATGATGGGACTTGGAATATTTTCCTCCATTTTAGATTGTGGGACTTAGAATGTTTTTTCTCTGTTTTGGATGGTGAGACTTGAAATATTATCCTTTATTTTGGGTAAATGGACTTGGAATATTCTTCCCTATTTTGGAATATTTTACTCCAGTTTGGATGGTGCAACTTGGAATATATGTCCTCTGTTTTGGATGGTGGGACTTAGAATATTCTCCTCTATTTTGGATGGTTGGACTTTATATATCTTTCCTCTGTTTTGGATGGTGGGACTTAGAATATTTTCCTCCATTTTGGATGGTAGAACTTGGAATATTTTACTCCGTTTTGATACGTGGGACTTAGAATATGTTTCCTCTGTTTTGGATGGTGAGAATTGGAATGTTTGCCTATATTTTGGATAGAGAGTCTCAGAATTATGTTTCACTGTTCTGGTTGGTGGGGATTACAATTGTTTTGTATTTTTGATGGTGGGATTTAGAATATTTGTATGCTACTTTGCGTAATAAGATAAAAATAACCAACAGGGCAGCAGCCAAAAACCTTATTGCATCTCAATTGAGTGTTCAGACCTGGATCCTGGGATATGAGAGGTGAAGCAGTCTGCTCTGGGATTTGATCTCAGATCGGTTTTTTAGTTGTTTGACCAGACAGAGGTCTTATCCAGTTTGCTGCCACCTCTCACTCCCAAGGCTTTTCTTTCTCTTACTTCAGAAGTTTTTTTATTTTGACCATTTTATTAGAGTATTTTTCATCTATTTTGACCGGTGGGACTTAGAATATTTTTCTTTATTTTGGCCAGTGCCCAATACATAGGAATTATGAGCCAGAAAAATAAATTCAGGAGATCCCTCTGCCTGATGGCTTGGGTAGCTGGAGTGTATATATATATTCTGTGAAAAGTGTTGGAGATCTGTGATCGAATCCCAACGTTGGAAGTTATTTATTGTCTCTTGTATTGCACCGAGCGGTTGATGTCCATCTGAATCAAGCCCCTTCTCCAGCCTGATAGGTGGCTCTGAGGGTTAGTAGCAAGCCAGTGGCCCAGCAGATATTTTGGAGCTGCAGGTTCAAGCCTTGGTTAATCTTTAGTTATTTGCAGCAGGTTAGTACCTGAGGTATGAGAATGAACACCTTGGCATCTGAGTGCAGGTGTGGCTCAGAGAGTAAGGACTCAGCCTGGTCTGTGGGAGACATGAGTTCAAATCCCTATGATGGTGGATGTCCCAGGTGCTGTGCAATGCCTGAACCCCCTGTTGGTGGAACAGGGTAGTGTGGAATGTTTCAGACTCACTACCTTGTCCTTGCCCCTAGGGGGTTCAGGTACTGTGCGTGTGATAAAAACCTAAGTCACTGCTTTTTGAATGGGCTATCCTGGTAAGACAGCCCATTGTATTTATATATGTTGCAGTGATGTCACAGACCATGGACCGAAGAGGGGGGGGTGTCCACAACCTAATGTGATGCCCACACATGTTACAGGCCTGTGGGGGCCTGGGACTGGAGCAGACTGGTGTTGTCCATGGCCTCCAAGCTTTCACACAGTGATTTGAACACGGGGTCTACGAGGCTTCCTTTAGTGCTCTGTGTGAATTATTGCCGCCCAATTCACTCAGATTCCAGATGGGGGGTCCGCGCCCTTCCATCACCATCCATATCCTCTGAGTTATTTCCGCCCTCTCAGGGATTCCAGCTTGGTTGTTGCACCCTTGGTCACATTCTCATTCTCTGAGACCTTCAATGTTTGCCCAATCCACTCAGAGATTCGAACTCGGGTCTACCGCACCCTGGTCACTGTTCTTATCCACTGAGCTATTCACTTCTGCTCAACAACCTATAGGTCTGTTCTCCTATTTCAGGATGACGACGACATGCTTTAAAAAAAAACCTAAAGGCTGGAACCTGCTAGGAGCTGGCCAACCTGTTGTGGTTCACCAATTTGTTACTCAGCATGCCGCCTGTAATGTTCTGGAGATCTGGGTTTGAATCCCAGTGTTGGTTCTGTTGTATTTCCATGATCTTGGGCAACCTTGGTGACAAATGACAACCCCAATCTTTTGTGACTTTGTTGCAGCTCATGGTTCTGGTAATAGCAATGGGAACATTTACTGAAGGTGGGGTGTGGCACAGCCAATAATGTGTGCACAAAAGTTCCTATTGAAGGTTTAAAGTGCAGGCAGGGACATCCGACTTGGTGACCCTCATCTTAGAAGATGCTTAGCCTTGTCCAGCAATGTCCCCTCTCCATGACCTCCCTGCTAAAATAATCGCCACCTCCTGATCCAGCGAACAAGAGCTATGAGCAGCTGACCAACATTCTTGTAGGAGAAGAAACAAAACAACACACCGTGAAAGCTACAGAATAAAACCTACGATACTCAGTCCTCTGCACCCCACTACATCAAATCCTCTGCAAACCATTTTAGCCAAGCCATATGAACCCCGTAATACCCAATTATCTGCACCCCATTATGTCCAATCCTTTTGTACCCAGTTTTACTAAGTCCTTTGAACTACATTATATTGGTTCCTCTGCCACACTCTATGCCCAGTCTTCTGCACCCCATTATAACCAGTCCTCTACACCCCACTATAGCCAGTCCTCTGCACTCCATTATTTCTGGTGCTTTGCACCCCACTATATCCAGACCTCTGCTACACAAGCACATTATACCAAGCTCTCTGCATCACAATATACTCAGTCCTCTGCTCCTCGTTATATTCAGTACCCCACTATACCCATTCCTCTGCACCCCATTATACCCTGTCATCCATGCCGCATCATAACCAGTCATCTGCATCCCATTATACGTAATCCTCTCCAACACATTATAACAAGCACTCTGCATCACATTGTACCCACTTCTCTGTACCCCACTATACCCAATCATCTGCATCCCATTATACCCAGCCCTCTGCACCCCATTATACCCAGCCCTCTGCACCCCACTAAAACCAGTCCTCTGCTGCTCATTATACTAAGTCTTCTGCATCCGATCAAACATAATCCACTCCAACACATTATACCAAACACTCTGCATCACATTATACCCAATCCTCTGCACCCCACTAGAGGCAGACCTCTCCAACGCATTATACCCAATCCTCTGCACCCCACTAGAGGCAGACCTCTCCAACACATTATACCCAATCCTCTGCACCCCACTAGAGGCAGACCTCTCCAGCACATTATACCAAGTCCTCTGCACCCCACTAGAGGCAGACCTCTCCAGCACATTATACCCAATCCTCTGCACCCCACTAGAGGCAGACCTCTCCAACACATTATACCAAGTCCTCTGCTCCCTGGTATATCCAGTCCTCTGTACCCCACTATACCCACTCCTTTGCATCCAATTATACCAAGCCCTTTGCACCCCATTATACCCAGTCCTCTGTACCCCACTATACCCATTCTTCTGCCTCCCATTATACTCAGTCATCTGCTCCCTATTATACCCAGTTCTCTGTACCCCCACTATACCACTCCTCTGCCTCCTATTATACCCAGTCCTCTGCACCCCATAACACCAATTCCTTTGATACCTATTATACCCAGTATCCTGCGTCCCATTTTACCCAGTCTTCTGCACCACCATTATACCTAATCCTCTACACCCCATTATAACCAGTCCTCTGCACCCTATTATACCTTACACCCAGTCTTCTGTGCCCCATTATATCCAGTCCTCTGCATCCCATTAGAGTGAACCCTCTGTACCACCATTATACTTAGTCCTGTGCTCCCCATTATACTCAGGCCTATACACCCCATTATACCTAGTCCTGTGCTCCCCACTATACTCAGGCCTATACACCCCATTATTCCTAGTCCTGTGCTCCCCACTATACTCAGGCCTATACACCCCATTATACCTAGTCCTGTGCTCCCCACTATACTCAGGCCTATACACCACATTATACCTAGTCCTGTGCTCCCCACTATACTCAGCTCTATACACCCCATTATACCTAGTCCTGTGCTCCCCACTATACTCAGCTCTATACACCCCATTATACCTAGTCCTGTGCTCCCCACTATACTCAGGCCTATACACCCCATTATACCTAGTCCTGTGCTCCCCACTATACTCAGGCCTATACACCCCATTATACCTAGTCCTGTGCTCCCCACTATACTCAGGCCTATACACCCCATTATTCCTAGTCCTGTGCTCCCCACTATACTCAGGCCTATACACCCCATTATACCTAGTCCTGTGCTCCCCACTATACTCAGGCCTATACACCACATTATACCTAGTCCTGTGCTCCCCACTATACTCAGCTCTATACACCCCATTATACCTAGTCCTGTGCTCCCCACTATACTCAGCTCTATACACCCCATTATACCTAGTCCTGTGCTCCGCACTATACTCAGCTCTATACACCCCATTATACCTAGTCCTGTGCTCCCCACTATACTCAGGCCTATACACCCCATTATACCTAGTCCTGTGCTCCCCACTATACTCAGGCCTATACACCACATTATACCTAGTCCTGTGCTCCCCACTATACTCAGCTCTATACACCTCATTATACCTAGTCCTGTGCTCCCCACTATACTCAGCTCTATACACCCCATTATACCTAGTCCTGTGCTCCCCACTATACTCAGCTCTATACACCTCATTATACCTAGTCCTCTACATCCCATTAATAACCAGTTCTCTACTCCTCTTTACCATCTTTTCCCCCATCTGGAATCCCTTTCTACCCAGAGAAGTATAACAACACAAAGTATTTTATGTTCCCCAAAATGTAAACGTAGTTTTATTTAATGCCGGACCACATACAGCTTTTATATATAAAAATCAGAGATGGTGGCGTAAGGCACAGCGCAGACACATGCGGAGTCCACATCCCATCTATACAATAGAATTAACTAATGTACACAACGCGGCAAATCTCACAATCGCCACGAAGAAGAGATTTATTAAATAAGATCCATGTACACCCTCCCCGCCCCTCAGACAGGTAAAAGGAGCGAAGTGAAAAAAAAAACAAAAACGAGACAAGTCCATAAATTAGACAAAAATACAAAAAAAAAAAAATCTGTTAGACTCAGACAGTTCAGTCCAGATTTGAGTGGTGGAGCGGCCTGGAGTACGTCTGGCCAATCATAATTAGTCTTTGTGCTTCTACACAGTCCCTGTGACAGACTCGAGTCCAGGCTTCACTATAAACATCTTATTAAATAACAGACGGTGAGATCCAGGAAGCGGGCTCCGCCTGGGCGGGGCTGTCAGTCCATTGGATGCCGATGTATTGTACAGGGTGGTCTCTTGTCTGGGCCCGGATTTCCTGGATGAGCCAAGGTCAGCTGACGTCGGTGAGCACCCGGCGCTACAAGTACTCCAGCTCGAGGGCGTGCCTTAAGGCCTCCAAGTCAGCATGGCAAGAGATCCGCCAGAACGGCATGTTGTGCTGCGGCAGAAATGAGAATCGCGGGTCACAGAGAATTCAGAGAACAATTAATCGCATCAAAAGTGTCCTCACCCAGACCTGAACTGAAGAAAAAGAGAGGGGGCGTGTTTGTGAATTAGAAAGGGGGAGGTGTCTGAATAGGTATGTTACTGAGTGCTGATACATGAGAGCACTGGGTCTAACTCTGCAACCTATTGGACTGCACAGAAACCAACATAAAGATGAGAGGGGCGCTAAAAGCTCCAATGCTCTCAATACGGTGATTCACACACACTGATGGGTGCAGCTCCAAAGGGGCCCCTCCCACCTGAATAGATAGACAACAAGCAGAAGATAGGAGTGCACACTGATGCTGCCTGATTCTAAGATCTCAAAACAGGATTCAGATTTTCCTCCTCCCAGACCACACCCTCTAACTCATTTCTTCCACTCTTGGACTTACAAGTAGATATGCCTATAAGTGGGTGAAACGCGTTGGAGGGGAGTGGTCTGGGAGGAGGAAAAGCTGACGTCTTAGAATCAGACAGCTTTGGTGGGTGATATGACTAAGTAGATATGACTAAACCTAGGAGTGGGTGAAACGCGTTAAGGGGGAGAGGTCTGGGAGGAGGAAAAGCTGAAGTCTTAGAATCTGGCAGCTTTGGTGGGTGATATGACTAAGTAGATATGACTAAACCTAGGAGTGGGTGAAACGCGTTAAGGGGGAGTGGTCTGGGAGGAGGAAAAGCTGAAGTCTTAGAATCTGGCAGCTTTGGTGGGTGATATGACTAAGCCTAGGAGTGGGTGAACATGTTAAGTGGGAGTGGTCTGGGAGGAGAAAAAGCTGAAGTCTTAGACATATCACCTACCAAAGCTGCCAGATTCTAAGACTTCAGCTTTTCCTCCTCCCAGACCACTCCCCCTTAACGCGTTTCACCCACTCCTAGGCTTAGTCACATCACCCACCAAAGCTGCCAGATTCTAAGCCTAGGAGTGGGTGAAACGCGTTAATGGGGAGTGGTCTGGGAGGAGGAAAAGCGGAAATCTTGGAATCTGGCAGCTTTGGTGGGTGATATGACTAAGTCTAGGTGTGGGTGAAACGCGTTAGATGGGAGTGGTCTGGGAGGAGGAAAAGCGGAAATCTTGGAATCTGGCAGCTTTGGTGGGTGATATGACTAGGTCTAGGTGTGGGTGAAACGCGTTAGAGGGGAGTGGTCTGGGAGGAGGAAAATCGGAAGTCTTAGAATCTGGCAGCTTTGGGGTTTGCTCCTATCTTCTTCTTGTCTATTGGACTGCACAGTCACCCCATATAACCTCTGTAGCAGGAAGTTGTGCATCATGTGACTTCACGTGTGAATCCAATATGTCTATTTACCGATTCACTAAAAATCAGACGATTATTTATCTTGGGTGAATCAGCCAACACGATCCAGTTCCTAATAAGAGAGTAAATCCATGGCCAACCCCATTTTTTTTTTTTTTAAAGTTCTGGATTGAGAGGGTGATGGGTTATCCCCTTTGCCATGGGGAGATCTCCATTCACTTCCTGCACAGCAGACCCAACAGGAAGTGAAAGGAGTCCCCAAAAGAAAAAGCTCTTCCCCCCCATAGGAAGATTTATCCCATGGGGCTACCCCATCACTTCCTGTCTGTGTGACACCAAAATAAAGAGGGTAATTATAGGAAGCGGGGACACAGACAGCAACACAAACCTGACCAGCACAGAAGAAGACCTTCACAAGTCATCCACAGCAGACCATTGTGATGACAGATTGGCTGTTCAGGTCATCCCCCAGGCGCCATACTTGGCCCTTGTTTCTGTTTTCAGGATAAATGAATTTCTCAACTTCACTTTTTTTTTTTTTATTTAATGTGAAAAACAGACCACCTGACAGGCCTGGGAGGGGGGGGGGGGTATTATGAGGAGACCTGCTAATAGCTGTATACAGACATCTTTATCCCAATGTTCTCACTCAGAGCCCGGTGTTATAATACACAGTGCAGGGACCCGAGTGGCCCCCATCAGGGGGAACCTGTCATGATGGCACGGCAGTGGCAGTCCCTGCCCGTCTCCTGGAAGTGGTGACTGTTGCAGGGCAGCTACACCACCCTGCCCGGGATCCAGCACACAACCAGGAGCCAGACAGGGCTGTAAAAGCCGAGAAGACAGGTTCTCCTTGATAGTGCAGAGCTTCTGTACATAGGGAGCGATAAAAAGTCAGCAGACACTCGGTTTTCATCAGCTGCGGGAAGTGGCGGGGATGTCTGCACAACACTTGGCGGGTTTAATAACCGCTCGTGTCGGTGGAAGCAGAGGAAAGGCTGCTGGTAGGAAGCAGACGCTGTCAGGGGACACCCCGAGTAATGGAGGGGATTTTCTGGAGGAAATTGCTCGGGATGCTTTTTTTTTTTTTTTTTCCTTTACAATCAATCGTGTTTTTATATCAGAGGTCATATTGGAAAGTTTATTGTTGTGGGGGGGAGGGGGTGATATTTACCTTTTTTGCTGCCTGTTCCTCTTCTACGCCATCTCCGATTACAACGTAAACTGCTTTTCTTCCAAACCTTTGCATTATTCTCTCGAAGCAGCACTCCTTCCCTGCAAACAGAGACACGAGTCAGAGCACGTGATAACCTGAGGTTTCATCAACAAAGACAGCGGCCCCAATCCAGAAGCAGTGGGAGGGACTAGGTGTGACCAGGGGCTGACAATGCTGATGGCCACGCCCCAGCCACATATTCTCCCCCCACTGTTTTACAAGCAGGCACAGCCTACAGGAGGGTGACAACTGTGGGGCTGACAATGCTGATGGCCACGCCCCCGTCCCCATCTTCTCCTCCCACTGTATTACAAGCAGGCACAGCCTACAGGAGGGTGACAACTGTGGGGCTGACAATGCTGATGGCAAGCCCCAGCCACATATTCTCCCCCCCACTGTTTTACAAGCAGGCACAGCTTACAGGAGGGTGACAACTGTGGGGCTGACAATGCTGATGGCCACGCCCCCGTCCCCATCTTTTCCTCCCACTGTATTACAAGCAGGCACAGCCTATAGGAGTGTGACAACTGTGCTGTGAATTCAGGAGCGGTGCAGCATTGTTGTCCCTTCGTCACAGAAAGCTACAATGGTGGACTTCACACAATGAGCATATGTGGGACTTTGCAGGGGGCTCTTGGAGAAAACCGGGAAGGGCAGATACATTTATAATTAAGTGCTGCAACAGAGCTGAAAAAACAGCCACATCTGCTCATCACGTGTCCCCACCCAAACCTGAATTGTAAAGCAAAGAGGGAATGAGTCTGAAAATACAGAAGGGGGAGGTGTCTAAGTTACTGAGTGCTGATAACTGAGAGCACTAAGTGTAACTTTGGAACCCATTGCACTGCACAGTCATATTTAGACACCCTGCGTGACGTTGAGAGCTTTTGAGCCTCAAAATAACCATGAAGAGTTAAGCTAAGTAACGTCACCGGTGTGTGGCCTAATGATGTCACCTGTGTGTAACTTAGTGACATCATCAGTGTGTGGCCTAGTGGCGTCATCAGTGTGTGGTCTAATGACGTCATCAGTGTGTGGCCTAGTGGCATCATCAGTGTGTGGTCTAATGACGTCATCAGTGTGTGGCCTAGTGGCATCATCAGTGTGTGGCCTAGTGGCATCATCAGTGTGTGGCCTAGTGACGTCATCAGTGTGTAATCTAGTGACGTCATCAGTGTGTGGCCTAATGACATCATCAATGTGTGGCCTAGGGAAGTCATCAGTGTGTAATCTAGTGACATCATCAGTGTGTGGGCTAGTGACGTCATCAGTGTGTAATCTAGTGATGTCATCAGTGTGTGGCTTAATGACGTCATTAGTGTGTGGCCAAGTGATGTCATCAGTGACGTCATTAGTTTATCAGAAACCAACTAATAAAAATGATTATTTCATAGATGTGTATTAGGAACAATGTATAATAGAAGAAAAAAAAGCAGATCAACTTTCCAGCACCTAAATTAATTGAAAGCTCGATAAACCAAATAAATGGAGGGGCCGTGGTTTATGATTCCTATTAAATTTGATCATTTTAGTTGAATTGGATGATAAGTGGAATGATCATATAGATACCTAAACACGCTGACTGTGTCAGTTCAACACAACCACCAATGGGATGACAGCTCTCATTTTTCTGGCTCAGGTTAGATAATAAAATCTGATTACTTTGGGGTCTATTTCTAGAAAGGAATTTTGCAGCGTGAATGACTTGAATGATTTTCCAAACTGAGATTATTACAAATTGAAAATTGTAACTTTTCAAGGCAACTTTCCTGGAGGTTTCAGCTGCGAAGGTTGGACAGTATACAGATCCCCATTGCCTTAGAACAGCCCTCTAAGCCTCATTACCAGGACTTTCCAGAAGGTTCCGGAGATTTTCAGGGACAACAATGAGCACTCATTCGTGTCTCACTTATTATAACCACACTTCACTTTATGCACAAGGCCTACACCCTCCCGTCACCTTCCAATCTGATTGTCGGAGACGCCACTTACCTGTCTTGGTGGCGCTATAAATATTTTCTATGGGGAAGACGGTCCCCAAGCCGTACAGCAGGACTTTGGCGATGGCCGGCACAAGCTGGGTCGTTGTGACCAACACGTTCACACAGTTTGGTCTGCAAAAAAATAATAAAAAATTAAAAAGGCCACAATGTACACATTTATAGTTCCAGAATATACCTCGGGTCATGTATAGCTGGGCGTTGTTTTGCTGCACTTATAGCCTGTGTCAATCACAGGTCACATGATTCCCATTTACTCCCATAGTACCATGTGGATGACCGTTCCTGAGGCCTTGTTTGTACCTTGGACACAGCCAGTCCTGTTAGGATGTGTTTGCATTGAAGGTAAAGAAGATCAAATAAAGTCTTTTCCTTACATCCCAGGGATGTGTGTAGTGTTGTGTCTGAGTGCAATAGGTGGTATTTGGTAACAATACTCATGCAAGCGACCCTTAAATCCTCCCTCCGGCCTTCCCCTCCAGTCTTGCACAGGTGTACCGTCTCCTCCCATTCAGTCTTGCACAGGTGTACCGGCTCCTCCCCTCCAGTCTTGCACAGGTGTACCGTCTCCTCCCATTCAGTCTTGCACAGGTGTACCGGCTCCTCCTCTCCAGTCTTGCACAGGTGTACCGGCTCCTCCCCTCCAGTCTTGCACAGGCGTACCGGCTCCTCCCCTCCAGTCTTGCACAGGTGTACCGGCTCCTCCCCTCCAGTCTTGCACAGGCGTACCGGCTCCTCCTCTTCAGTCTTGCACAGGCGTACCGGCTCCTCCCCTCCAGTCTTGCACAGGCGTACCGGCTCCTCCTCTTCAGTCTTGCACAGGTGTACCGGCTCCTCCCCTCCTGTCTTGCACAGGTGTACTGGCCCCTCCCCTTCAGTCTTGCACAGGCGTACCGGCTCCTCCTCTTCAGTCTTGCACAGGCGTACCGGCTCCTCCCCTCCTGTCTTGCACAGGTGTACTGGCCCCTCCCCTTCAGTCTTGCACAGGTGTACCGGCTCCTGCCATTCAGCCTTACACAGGTGTACCAGCTCCTCCCCTTCAGTCTTGCACATGTGTACTGGCCCTTCCCCTTCAGTCTTGCACAGGTGTACCGGCTCCTCCCCTCCAGTCTTGCACAGGTGTACCGGCTCCTCCCATTCAGTCTTGTACAGGTGTACCGGCTCCTCCCCTTCAGTCTTGCACAGGTTTAGCGGCTCCTCCCCTTCAGTCTTGCACAGGTGTAGCGGCTCCTCCCCTTCAGTCTAGCACAGGTGTACTGATTCCTCCTCTGGACTGAAATAGCTTCACTGCACACTGGGAGCTTCTCACAA
This sequence comes from Staurois parvus, assembly GCF_062004578.1. Lineage (NCBI taxonomy): Eukaryota > Metazoa > Chordata > Amphibia > Anura > Ranidae > Staurois > Staurois parvus. The sequence continues at coordinate 390,961 of NW_028318495.1, read as the reverse complement.
TGTGCATTAGAGTCTGCAAGAAGTCAGAGAGAGCTCCGCCTCATTTCCTGGCTGGAGGACATCCAGCATCTTGTAGCTGAATGTCCCTGGCCCGCCCCATTCATTCCCTGCATTTCAGTTCTTTCACTCATGTGGGCATTACCTGAAGTGGTCAAATAGAACGCTCACTCCTCCAGACTGACACTCACTGTTCAAGGCATATTGATATTTGCATAACTCCTCCCAAGAGCCAGCCCACTACTTGCATCAGGACTGAGGACCCTTGAAAGGAGTACTGAGGCAGGGTGCTGTGATGTTTTCATGAATGTATGTACGGCACCCTGCTGGCCCCTCCTACCAGCCATGATCTACCTGCATTCCATAGAGAATGATAGTGATGACATCGTTGGGTCTAAATTAATGTATGTAAAAAAAAAAACCCAGAAATGTTGTATTTAATAATTATATCAGTATGTTGATGGGAGGTGGGGGAAGGAAAGAACCAGAGAACACAAAATATATTCACAATAATAACTACGTATTCAACTTATAGGGAGACATAAAAAACAAAGGCTGCATAGTGATGGGAGGGGGAGACTTTCAGTAGCACACAGATGACTTCCTGTCCAGTAATCTTATAAGAGAGCATTGTCTACTGCCAGTTTTCAGCCATAACCTAAAATGGCAGTTGCCATAAAGAACAGATGTTGTACGGTCTGAGGACCTCGATAGCCAGCTGTGACATTATAAGGTGTGTGAGTGACGCACAATCATGTCTCTGGCCATGCCTCACCTGGAATGGATGAGATTCAGGGCTTTCAATGCATGCGTCAGCCATAGGTCTGTCAGGGCCTCCATCTCTGCCCGCAGCTGGAGCCACGTCTCCCTCTTGGGGGCACCTATTAGACCTAGAGAAGCAGAATCCTCAGTCAGTACGGTGGGCCAAATGAAACTCAACAAAGGGGTCTTTATTCCAGTTGTTGTTATTACATCGTACAATATCAGCACAATGATACAAAAGAGTAAAATGAATGACAGTAAGCACATACCAACACCCAACTACAAACTTACAAGTCCTCATCTGAGCCCAGTCATGGAACCAACCACTCCCCTCCATTTCATGTTGTGATTTACATCCATCAGTCCGGCTTCTGAATCTGCCCGGCAATATCGCTGGTGCCAGGCAGGTCTCCTGCACACTGTCAGTGTATCTGCTTGCTCATACATCCCATATGTGCAAGCCGATACTTACTGACAGGAAGACTGACTACCACAGCGCTCACAGCGGCGTGGTAGTTCATTGAGGACTACATACCGACAGCTGCTAAGGCACTTGGGACTTGTAGTCCATTCATTCACAGAACACTGTAAATGAATGATGCAGCTGTGTGGGCGGAGCCCCACACGGCCGTGCTCTTGTACGGGGAACGTCTCCCAATACTGCTGTCACAGGGAGGGAGGGGCATCAGTCAGCGGCTGCAGGATTAGAAACATGTTACATGTTCCACCCTAAAAATGGGTGGAACATGTAACATGTTCCCAAAGATGAACTTATCCTTTAATCAGGGCCAGTCAGTCCGCCCCTGCTAGCAATTAACTATATGCAATGTACACAAAAATGGGGAACACGGATAAACGGGAATACCTGAGGTGTAAGGAAGAGTCAGGAAGGGGAACCAAGACTGGGATCAGGAACAAGGGGAGCAGGTACAAGGCAGCAGAGTACATGGTACCAGTAAAAGGCAGGAATCAGGATCAACAACATTCAGTATCTGGCTAGCAGGGCAAAACACTGAAGCACAAGTGAATAGTAGAAGAGGAACTAAACACCCTCCCAGCAGCCAGCATCAGGTGGAGACTGGTTACTGGTATATGGTGGCTGCAGGGAGACACCGGCTGGTGGACACCAAAACTACAACCTTCTGCTTTGGGAACCACAGTACCACCAGCAGGTGATCCAGGTCCCGACAGTTAAATACTCTTAGGGGGGCTTTGCATTCCTGAAACGTGCTCTCTACTCTTAGGAATGTCCCTGTTTTTTTGTTTTTTTTTTTAATACAACCTTCCATTTTGGGAACCACAGAGCCACCAGCAGGTGATCCAGGTCCTGACAGATACTCTTAGGGGGGCTTTGGACCCGTGAAACGTGCTGTCTACTCTCAGGAATGTCCCTTTTTTTTCAAATACACCCTTTCGCTTTCGGAAACACAGAGCCACCAGCAGGTGATCCAGGTCCTGAAAGTTGGATACTCCTAGGGGGGCTTTGGACCTCTGAAATGTGCTGTCTACTCTTAGGATTGTCCCCATGTTTTTTTATTTTGGAACACACCCTTCCACTTTGGGAACCACAATGCTACCAGCAGGTGATCCAGGTCCTGACAGTTAGATACTCTTAGGGGGGCTTTGGACCCCTGAAATGTGCTGTCTACTCTCAGGATTGTTCCCCTGTCTTTTTTGGAATAAAATCTTATTTTTTGTGTTGTAGTTAGTGTCCTACTCCTGCATGTGACACTATAACCCAGTGGTGAAGATCTGCTGATCTTTGCGGTGTCCTTTTATAGAAGAGAAAATAAAAATTCACACAAACAAAACGCAGTAAATCAGATGATACGGTAATGATGCACAGCACACAATTCCGGCAGTGGCACCTACACCCCCTTCCTCCGCGCCCTGGAATACAATGGTGGAAAATATTTGAATATTTGCAGATGGCCGTTGTGTGTACGCACAGCCGCCTCTTCTAAAAAGCCTCGGCACAGTTTTTTCTGGCTCAGGAACCCCGAACGTAACTGTCCACAAGAGAGGAATGACATGGAACCTCGAAAGGTTCTCAGCGATGATACATGGAAGCAATTAAAAGTCGTAATTATGCCAGCCGTTATTTCTGGGGCTTTTAGAGCTCTGGCAGGAAAAAAATGCGTTTTTGGCAAACGGGATTAAACGCCATAAAAGTAAAGGCGATGGCTCGCTGGTATAAACAACGGACCTGTAAAGATGTCCCATGATAGGGATGTAATGGATGGGAAAATCCACTTTTATTCCTTGGGGAAGATGGAAGAAATGAGGATGGATTTCTACGGGATGATCTGCGCCAGAAGAAGAAAGTACGAGGGGAAGAACTAGGAAAACCGGAGGAAACAACTGCTAACCAGCAAGGCTTCGGCTTTCATTTTCAAGCATCAAAGATTAAATCTCAACTCCAGGAATTTAAAAAAAAAAAATTCTTTAAGTGCCAAACCTGATGGGGACATCTGATGTAAGGGGGCCCTCTGATGGTGATAATCCATGTAAGGGGGCCCTCTGATGGTGATAATCCATGTAAGGGGGCCCTCTGATGGTGATAATCCATGTAAGGGGGCACTCTGATGGGGCATCTGATGTGAGGGGGCACTCTGATGAGAATAATCCATGTAAGGGGGCACTCTGATGGTGATAATCCATGTAAGGGGGCACTCTGATGGGGCATCTGATGTAAGGGGGCACTCTGATGAGAATAATCCATGTAAGGGGGCACTCTGATGGGGCATCTGATGTAAGGGGGTACTCTGATGAGAATAATCCATGTAAGGGGGCACTCTGATGGTGATAATCCATGTAAGGGGGCACTCTGATGGGGCATCTGATGTAAGGGGGCACTCTGATGAGAATAATCCATGTAAGGGGGCACTCTGATGGGGCAGATGATGTAAGGGGGCACTCTGATGGTGCATCTGATGAAAGGGGGCACTCTGATGGGGCATCTGATGTAAGGGGGCACTCTTAGTGGGGACACCTGATGTAATGGAACACTCAGATGGGGCATCTGATGTAAGGGGGCACTCTGATGGGGCATCTGCTGTAAGGGGGCGCTCTGATGTAAGGGGACACAGGTTCTGTTTAATTATCCTAATCTAATAACTGCCTAATACATACCAGTGTATCCCAGGTTGTGACACTGTGACAGATTGTCAGCGACTTTTTTACTGCACCCCCCAGACCAGACAGGCTAGGTCCAGCTCAGTCAACACACAGCCTATTCACAGTCTACAGGCCTCAGTGCTTTTGTAGATGAGGAATTAATAAGTGGTGTGGGGGTGTAGAAGTTATCTACTTATTATTATACTATACAGATTAATCGTTACCGATTGCTACACCCCATTGCCACCTATGTATGTGTCGATTGATTACTAATAGTGCTTGACCAATCACAGGCAATGGCACAGTGCAAAAATCACTCGTGTGTATCCCTATTGTGACTGATGCACACATACCCTGTTACCTGATCATGTAAACCTCTGAGAGTCATCATGTTGTAAAGTGTCATCGTGTTGTAAAGTGTCATCGTGTTGTAAAGTGTCATCGTGTTGTAAAGTGTCATCATGTTGTAAAGTGCTGCGCACACTGTTGGGGCAATACATAAATCCTGTATGATAATAATAATTAGTATCCTTTTTATATATAAATAAGCCCCACTGCAGTTGAGTGCCTCACGGCTCCACAAGCTGCTTCCACTGTATGAGGCGCCGGATCAGTTTGCAGCTGAAGAATACCTGACAAGTAGAGAGGGGTGACCGCACCCCAAAAAGTTGAAAATTTATCAAATCCAATTCCCTTACCCGTTGATATGTGCAGTTGGATTTTATGGATTTACCATTTGGATCTTTCACTTTTTGGGGTGCGGTCACCCCTCTCTAGTATCCTTTTTTTTTACCACAAATGAATACAAAGTTGCGATGTTTCAGGAAGTCTTAGTGAAGAACACTCAACAGAAGCAGTGATACGTGGCAGCGGTGATACGTGGCAGTGGTGATACGTGGCAGAGGTGATACGTGGCAGCGGTGACACCTACCTCCTACGTTATTTTTGTAGGTGCCGTACAGTTCTTTCACTCTTCTGTAGCGAAACGCCAACTTCCTCATCCAGTCCACTCCCCCATGGACGCCGGACCCCAGGCAGAGATTGGCCCCGGCCGCCGAGCTGTGGAATCCATCACCAGAAAAGTTGTATGTGCTGCAAGGACATAAATGGGGGTCAGTCTGAGAGATGTTGTACCTCACATAGAACAAGAAAGAGGGGGCCACACAACCCCATTTTTAAAACTTTGCCTCCCCATTCAGTGAGGAAAAAACTTTTACAGCCTCTCTATATAAGATCGATCTCTCCCCAATTTCTGAACTGAGCTGGTCTAGGTCATTGGTCAGACTGCTGTTCTCAGTCCCCTTCCTTCACATCATAGTCCTCAGTCCCCTTCCTTCACATCATAGTCCTCAGTCCCCTCCCTTCACATAATAGTCCTCAGTCTCCTCCCTTCAAATCATAGTTCTCAGTCCCCTTCCTTCACATCATAGTCCTCAGTCCCCTCCCTTCACATAATAGTCCTCAGTCTCCTCCCTTCAAATCATAGTCCTCAGTCCCCTTCCTTCACATCATAGTCCTCAGTCCCCTTCCTTCACATCATAGTCCTCAGTCCCCTCCCTTCACATAATAGTCCTCAGTCCCCTTCCTTCACATCATAGTCCTCAGTCCCTTCCCTTTCATGACTGAGTCCTCAGTCCCCTCCCTTTCACATCATAGTCCTCAGTCCCCTCCCTTCACATCATAGTCCTCAGTCCCCTCCCTTTCGCATCATAGTCCTCAGTCCCCTTCCTTCACATCATAGTCCTCAGTCCCCTCCCTTCACATAATAGTCCTCAGTCCCCTCCCTTTCACATCATAGTCCTCAGTCCCCTCCCTTCACATAATAGTCCTCAGTCCCCTTCCTTCACATCATAGTCCTCAGTCCCCTCCCTTTCATGACTGAGTCCTCAGTCCCCTCCCTTTCACATCATAGTCCTCAGTCCCCTCCCTTCACATCATACTCCTCAGTCCCCTCCTTTTCGCATCATAGTCCTCAGTCCCCTTCCTTCACATCATAGTCCTCAGTCCCTTCCCTTTCATGACTGAGTCCTTACTCCCCTCCCTTTCACATCATAGTCCTCAGTCCCCTCCCTTCACATCATAGTCCTCAGTCCCCTCCCTTCACATCATAGTCCTCAGTCCCCTCCCTTCACATCATAGTCCTCAGTCCCCTCCCTTCACATCATAGTCCTCAGTCCCCTCCCTTCACATCATAGTCCTCAGTCCCCTCCCTTTCACATCATTATTATTATTATACATTATTTATATAGCACCAAAGGGTATGCTCAGCGCTGTACAGTAGCAAGGGGGACAGAACATGAGACAAGACAGTAACAATACAATACACGAGGTCCTTTCCTATCGCAAAGTCCTCAGTCCCCATCCTTCACATCAGAGTCTTCAGTCCCTTAGGACAGACATGAAAGAATGCTATCAATGGTATATCTGAGAAACCAAAAGGGAGCAAATAGGAGGCATTCAGTGCTGGGGCTTACATTGGAAAAACATAAAAATGAGAACTAATGGGACTCTGGGTTCCCTCTATAAGGAGATGGACCCCCAGCAGTCAGAGGGCCCCCAACAGTCAGAGGGCCCCCCGGTGGAAGACTCGCTTCATTATAGGGGAGATTTACTGTAACTGGAGCACTCAGGATCTGGTGCAGCTGTCCATGGCAGCCAATCAGCTTCTAACTTCAGCTTGTTCAGTTAAGCTTTTACAATAAATCCTGAAAGCTCATTGGCTCCCATGGAAAGCTGCTCCAGTTCTAGTAAATCTCTCCCAATGTCTTTCCCCTGAGCGGCGTTCCTCCTGCGAGGGTTCTACGTCTCCTCCTGCGAGGGTTCTACGTCTCATTCTCACTTTCCAGCACAGCCGGCACGTTATACTCAGGAGGACTTGCAGCATGTGAGAAAGTCATTATCTGCCGCGTGGAGTAAATATACGGATCAGCGCAGAGCCAACTGTGATGTCACTGCGTCAGATCATTAGGCGCTGGGGAAGAGTCTATGACATTATAACGGCACACGGTGCCAATAAAGCAATGTTGGACTGTGGCATCACATGGGGGGGGGGGGGGGGGGAGTTACACAGCATTGCCCTCCCCCCGCTGCACAACAAAGATCCACATACAGACGTTGGAAGGAAAAAGTCAGGAGATGGAAGTCAACAACCCATCGTGGATGTTTCTGGGAAAACTGAGATTTACAAAGAATGAGGGTGAGAATGTAACCATCCCACCAATCGTCACCAATAGAAGACATCCAACGTGACCACAAGTAGGCGCTACAGGTATGAGTAACTGGAAGGAATTGGATCAACCTGCCATCTATCTCTGTATGTAGGTCCATCGCAGACAATCTCACCTCAAGTCTTGCCCGTTGTCGTCCGAGGAGACGTCGTCTATGTGGATCTGGTCACACTCCTAAAAATAACAACAGAAAAAGGTCAATACGGTATTTGTGTCTTCCCGTGTAGAAACTCCTACTTCTCTGTACAGCACTGCGGTATATGTCAGAGCTATATCAATGTAGAATAATAATAGTGTGTGACTGTGGGGGAGGGGACATTAGAGTGTAAGCTCCTCTGGTACAGAGACTGATGTGACTGTGGGGGGAGGGGACATTAGAGTGTAAGCTCCTCTGGTACAGAGACTGATGTGACTGTGGAGGGGGGGCATTAGAGTGTCAGCTCCCCTGGTACAGAGACTGATGTGACTGTGGGGGAGGGGACATTAGCGTGTAAGCTCCTCTGGTACAGAGACTGATGTGACTGTGGGGGGGGGGGGGCATTAGAGTGTAAGCTCCTCTGGTACAGAGACTGATGTGACTGTGGGGGAGGGGGCATTAGAGTGTAAGCTCCTCTGGAACAGAGACTGATGTGACTGTAGGGGAGGGGACATTACAGTGTAAGTTCCTCTGGTGCAGAGCTGAAGTGACTGTAGGGGAGGGGACATTAGAGTGTAAGCTCCTCTGGTACAGAGACTGATGTGACTGTGGGGGGGGGGCATTAGAGTGTAAGCTCCTCTGGTACACAGACTGTATCATAATAGTGTGTGACTGTGGGGGAGGGGACATGAGAGTGTAAGCTCCTCTGGTACAGAGACTGATGTGACTGTGGGGGAGGGGACATTAGAGTGTAAGCTCCTCTGGTACAGAGACTGATGTGACTGTGGGGGGGGGACATTAGAGTGTAAGCTCCTCTGGTACAGAGACTGATGTGACTGTGGGGGAGGGGACATTAGAGTGTAAGCTCCTCTGGTACAGAGACTGATGTGACTGTGGGGGAGGGGACATTAGAGTGTAAGCTCCTTTGGTACAGAGACTGATGTGACTGTGGGGGGGGGGGGCATTAGAGTGTAAGCTCCTCTGATACAGAGACTGATGTGACTGTGGGGGAGGGGACATTAGAGTGTAAGTTCCCCTGGTGCAGAGCTGATGCGACTGTGGGGGAGGGGACATTAGCGTGTAAGCTCCTCTGGTACACAGACTGTATCATAATAGTGTGTGACTGTGGGGGGTACATTAGAGTGTAAGCTCCTCTGGTACAGAGACTGATGTGACTGGCTCAGTGATCTCTGTACAGCGCTGCGGTATATGTCAGAGCTATATCAATGTATTTGAATAATGAAGACTCCAAGCTGCTGACTTCTGATTGGTTGCTTTGGGTCACTGTACATGGCGTGTGTGGAGGGAGAGAAGGTGCGGTGAGCTGCGGTCCCCCTGGCTCCGGCTGTATTATGTAAGGTGGAAGGTATTTGTATGGACTCCAATCTGCTTTTCTCATTTACACTGGAACAGAACGCGGTATTGTGTGACATCCGTGGCTATCACATATCCGTCTTCTCAATAAGCTGCCACCCGTGCACAGACTCTACCTCATAGCCCACCGATGGGCACGGTCGTCTTTCCAAGGCAAACACAGTCCAGCCTCCACAGCGGCATGTCTGTCACTCATTGTCTATCGGCAAGGACTGTGTCTGGTGATCTCTGTACTGAGGAAGTAGAGTCTGACCTCCTGAAAATCAGGTGAGACCTCAGAAAGTATTGGTGTCAGACACAGCCAGGCAAGTAGCATTTTCAGAATGATCTCAGCAGTGGCAGCCTACATAGGTTTCTCAGCACAGACTTCCTTTGAATCTTCACTATAAATATGTCTGACAGGGAATGCTGGAACTTGTGGTGCTACCAGCTGGCTGGATCTGTCTCCTTCCCCCACAGTACAGTAAAAACCATTCACCAAAGACGCACGTTTCCCATCTCCTTCCATGAGGTCTGCAATGGCTCGCTATTTTCTAGTTTTTTGCCTTTATTGCCATGTAATCGAGCAGAATATGTGAATTCTGGAGCACGGCTCCTCCGGTCACACAGATTAAAGGGCCTTGATAGGGTACCAGAATAACCACTTTGGGTCAAATCTAAGACTACTGAACAAACATGAATTGCTCTAAAAACTATCACATTGTAATGACAATAATACACAAGGTGATATCAAAAGGTTTTGTAACACACCAACAGATGGCAGCACAAGGCTGCATACAGAGCCACAGGGAGCACCGACCTTCATAAGTCAGTGTGCCACAAGACATTGTCCTGTGTACATTAGGAGCTGTGCAACTGGTGCTATTCTGACCACGTGCGTTATGTCTGCTATTCCATCATTAGAACAAAGAGGAAACGTGAAATGATGAGAACAACCCACAACATGGCTGTCATTGTCATTGTGTCATATGGAACAGTCCAGACCAGGGGCAGACTGACCATTGGGGAACTCAGGCACTGCCCGAGGGCCCAGGGTCAGTAGGGGGCCCCATGAGATGTCCCTGGTACCTTCCATAGGCTTTTTTTGGCTGTGGTTTGAGTGAGGACAAGGACACAGGGGCCCCATGATCCCCTATTGACCGGGGGCCCCATGAGTTGTCAGTCCACCCCTGGTCCAGGCGATCCTCACATGTGATTTGAACATGAACCATGTTGCTGCGAGGTTCATCCCCAGGCTTCTATCCCAGGAGCAGAAGGAACACTGCGTCGATGTCAGCCAAGAACTCTGTCAGTGTGCAGTGGATGACTTTCATGTTGAGGATTATTACCGGTGATGAAACTTGGGTGACCGTGTTTCACACAGAATTTCACGTTTGCTGTTTGTTCTAACTTTCTAAGCACGATGAAATAGCAGACGTGGTAACGCACGTGGTCAGAATAGCACCAGTTTCACAGCTCCCGATGTACACAGGACGATGTCTTTTGGCACACTCACCTATGAAGGTCGGTGCTCCCTGTGACTGTGTGTGCAGCCTAGTCTTGAATCTTTTGATAGTACCTTGTATCAATAGATGGATTGAAAAGTAAATCATTGATACAATGTTTCCTAACTGTATAATGTATAGAATGTATCATCTCCATATCTCCAAGGAGACTTGGGGCACTCAGTAGAAAATAGGGGCATGTGCCTCCGATGCCAAGGTCTACCAATGCTGCCAGCGCTGGACCATGGAGGAAGTTGGAGAGTGGAGAGAAGGTAAGTGAAGACTGCCACTTTTAGGGGGACCATTGGCAAAATTAGGGAGACACAAGAAGTGAAAAAAATATCCAATAAAAACTCCTTTAGGCCTCATGCACACTGAGCATCAAGACAGTTGCTTTTAGGGGCATCTGGCAAATTCAAAGTCAAGGGTCTCCAAACTATGGCCCTCCAGCTGTTGAAGTACTACAAGCCCCATCATGCCTCTGCGCGGCTTGTCTGTGGCTGTCAGAGTCTTGCAAGGCCTCATGGGATTTGCAGTTCCTCAACACGTGGAGGGCCATAGTTTGGAGACCCCTGCTCCAAGAGCCCCTCTATGTCAGCCTGTGGGGGAGATTTACTAAAACTGGAGCACTCAGAATCTGGTGCAGTTGTGCACGGCAGCCAATCAGCTTCTACCTTCAGCTTGTTCAATGAAGCTTTGGCAATAAAACCTGAAGGCTGATTGGTTTCTATACAGAGCTGCACCAGATTTTGCACTCTCAGCCTTTAGTAAATCAACCCCAATGCGTTTCAGGGGTCTTAAAAACTCCCTTCTTCATGGCTGAACTAATTAAAAAAAAAGTGTGGTGCTCTGATACCTTGTGGCCATGCAAAACTATATTATTATTATTATTATTATTATTATACAGGATTTATGGCGCCAACAGTTTGCTCAGCACTGTACAATATAATACTATATTAGCATTGTGAAGTGCTGACCTGGGACAGGCATATTTATCAAGAAAGTCAGAGAAAAGTCAGATTTGGTAATGGGATAGCGACTCAAAGCATTGAAGCATAGCGGCCAGGCAGCTAGCATTTTCAGAAGGTCAGCAGTGGTTTCCTTTAAATGTACCCAGGTACACCGCATCAGCATTTACATTGCAGAGGAATCCCCTGTGACTCAGAGGAAATGCAATGTGTAGGCCACTATGCACAAATCTGATTGGCTGCCGCTGCCCTAAAATATGTGCATGCCGTGACCTCTAACTTCTTCTCTGTTCTCACAGCAGCTTGAATCCGCTATTAATAGACATCACATTTGTTGTTAATTGGCCAGCTCTCTCAATCAGCTGGAAATCTAATTTCCGCAAACCAGTTTTTACAGCCTTGGCCCGTACGTGTGCCTGCGCACTCTCCCTGTTGTGTGCCGGGGGTACCTAAACACTCACACATCTGCCAGGATCACATAAAAAAAAATAAAAAATGGTGGCATCAATAAACCACACGATGGCGCTCTTTCGTCAGTTTCACCAAATTGCCTAGGAGAGTGTTCAATCCTCTGGCAGATGGAGTCGGTGACTACAGCCGAAAACCCGGGCATTCTTCAAAGTTCGCAGGTCTAGCTGGTAAACGGCAGAATTAGATGTTGGCAAGGCAAGAAAGGGCTTATAGATGTGAACCAGAGGAAAAAATTTCTAATGATGTAAAAGGACGAAAAGGTCACAGCAAAAGCATCTCGGGGCCGTAAACGCCCTGCCATTAAACCATCTCAACTCATGTAAGAGTAAGGCGGCACAAGGCGCCGAGGAATTCAAAATGAAAGTTAAAAGAAAATGCCACAAAAACCCAATAAAAAAAAAAAAATTCTTGGGCCCAAAGAGGAAAATTTTCCTGTGGGAGACCCAAGAGGAACACAAATTTTGTGGCGAGAAGGAATAAACAGATGACCGCGCGGAAAGAAAACAATGTGATTGGAGCGCTGCGCCGTGCCAGGAGCTGGCTTGTAATTTGGCACTTGTGTGGTCAAACGTCCGGCGAATCGCAGGAGATATTTCCAGAGGCTGCGTCTTATCTGGAATTAATTACAGAGGACTCGTGGAAGAGGAAAACAGTAAATCAGGGTTGGAAGTGTTGGGCGGTTGTTACTCGGAAAATAAAGGTCTTCGTGAAACAATACGTCTTGATTGCATTGTGTTTTTTGATGGCTCTTGTGGCGGTTTTCATGTGCTTTTTGGGGAAGTCGACGGCGGGCAAGACGTTGATGTGAATTTCAAAGCAGCTGTGGTTTTTCCTGCATCTTTGAGCACCCTGGCGCAGTTACCACCATTCATCCAATGGGATGGTGGGAGTGATGTTGACTACTAACCACAGACCTAGATTGTGCCATGAACAGAGCAGATCCCTCCACTGGTGCTGGGTGTCTGTGGGAATTCATGTGCCTTTCCAAGGTCAGGAACTGCTGTTAGATGAGAGGACCTGGCTTGTAAAGGTGATCATTTGGGCTGTGGTCAGGGATCTGACTCGAGTTCCTCCGCACCCAACTGGGCACACCATGTCTTTATGGAGTTGGCTTTGTACACAGAGGCACAGTCATGGTGGAACAGAAAAGGTTCTTCACCAAACTGTTACCGCAAGGATGGAAAAGCACAATTGTCTACAATGTCTTTGCATGATGACACCTGAATTCCCTCATTGGGATGAGGGGGCCACATCCCACCACCATTCGTCCAAAGTAATGATGGGAGTGATGTTGACTAATAACCAGGGACTCAGATTGTGCAGTGAATAGAGCCGACCCCTCTACTGGTGCTGGATGTCTATGGGAATTCATGTGTGTTTCCAAGGTCATGTGCTGATGTTGGACAAGAAGACCTAGCTTGTAAAGGTGATCATTTGGGCTGAGATCAGGGAACTGACTAAAGTTCCTCTGCACCCAATTGGTCAGACCAGCTGGTTTTGAACAGGGAAGACCTGACTTGCAATTGGCATTCCAACTCCTCCCAAAAATGTTCCGTAGGGTTGAGGTGAGGGCTCAACATTCGAGTTTCTCCACAGCCATCTGGTCAGACCATGTCATTAAGGAGCTGACTTTGTACACAGGGGACAGTCATGGTGGAAAAGAAAAGGGTCTTCACCAGACTTTTACCACACGTTTCGAAGAGCTCAATAGACAACAATGTCTTTGTATGATGGGGTATTACCAGAACCCTTTACTGGAGACACCTGAACTCAATCATTGGGAAGCGTGTGTGTGTGTGGAGGGGGGAGGGGGGTCACATACTATACAGTGTTTAATACATTTGAATGTATATGGAAATTTTGACTTTTCCTGGAAAAGTCAAGCTTGGCTCCACCATTCACCATGCTGGTTTCAAAGAGCACAATTGTCTACAGCACGGGTGTCAAACTGGTGGCCCTCCAGCTGTTGCCAAACTACAAGTCCCATGAGACACTGCAATATTGACAGTTACAAGCAGGACTCCCAAAGGCAGATGCATGATGGGACTTGTAGTTTCAACACAGCTGGAGGGCTGCCAGTTTGACACCCCTGGTCTACAGTGTCTTTAAAGGATGACACTGAACTCCATCATGAGGGGGCTACATTAAGTGTAGGTGTGATGGTCAGTTGTCCACAAACATTTGGCTTACCTCTATAATCAGCATTATGAACGGGATAGACGAGTATCATTGTAGATGGACACTTACCTCTAGGTCATTGAAGAAGAGGTGAGTGTCAGCAAGGTTGAAGATCATTTCTTCCATCATAAGACCGATCCGTACTGCTGTGGTTGTGTCCTGAAGAGAGAGCAGAGACTGGATCAGAGGAGGCTGAATCGCAAACAAGTTGTCGCAGACAGAACTAAGAGCAACAATGCCATGGAGATCATAAACTTGGATCCTTAGAGAATCGTTGGTATTTATATCTTCATCTGGCAGGCATAGGCCGCAGTCTGATTGTACGATCTCCATTTGCTATACAAAGTATATACTAAGAATGACTGGAGGAGAACCCATGGGTTAGCCCTCACAAGGTAGGTACATTTCAAGGAGATGGTGCGCGGTATGTGGATAGGTTTATTGTTCAGATGTCAGGTGACTTTATGTTTTAGTAGGTGGTAGTTTGTAGTTTATGTACTATTATGGAGAAGGAAGTCGGAGGGGTGGGGACAGACAGAACACCTACTGAAAAATCTAAGATGAGAAAGCCTAGAGATGATAATTACAGATGGAAATCCCAACAGACCCCATTATATTTAGGAAACCAGATACCAGCGTGTTTGCAGAGCCCAGATAAAGGCCTGTGGCACATCTGTGCATGCACCAAATGTTCAAAGATGGTGGTGCGGGAGAAGAGGGGTGACACCCCTATACAATATATCATCTACTGAACTTCCTCTTTAAGTGCAGCATTCTAAGTAATGTGTCAGTGTAACACTATCAGGTATTTATAACCGAACACAGGACCCCCCCCCCCCCCTCAACAATGCCTTCATCTACTTTCCGCTCCAAGAGGCCAGAGCCATCTTTGTTCACGCATCATCCACAGTCACCATCTACTCCCTGGACTGAGGTGTTGGCTCAAAGATGACACAATTATGTAAATCCCTGTGCAGTTCTTGGCTGTGTACACAAACATCCGACACAGATCAGCCTCTGCTGCGGCCTCTCACCATTTCATTTGCTACAAAGTTACAATGTTCCAGTTTAATTTGGAACTTGTGGCTCCAATGTTGCCGCCACTCATCTTTTGATTTGCTGCAAAGTTACAATGTTGCGGCCTCTCACCTTGTGACTGACTACAAAGTTACAATGTTGCGGCCTCTCACCTTGTGACTGACTACAAAGTTACAATGTTGCAGCCTCTCACCTTGTGACTGACTACAAAGTTACAATGTTGCAGCCTCTCACCTTGTGACTGACTACAAAGTTACAATGTTGCGGCCTCTCACCTTGTGACTGACTACAAAGTTACAATGTTGCCGCCTCTCACCTTGTGACTGACTACAAAGTTACAATGTTGCGGCCTCTCACCTTGTGACTGACTACAAAGTTACAATGTTGCGGCCTCTCACCTTGTGACTGACTACAAAGTTACAATGTTGCGGCCTCTCACCTTGTGACCGACTACAAAGTTACAATGTTGCCGCCTCGCACCTTGTGACCGACTACAAAGTTACAATGTTGCCGCCTCGCACCTTGTGACTGACTACAAAGTTACAATGTAGCGGCCTTTCACCTTGTGATTGGATACAAAGTTACAATGTTGCTGCCTCTCACCTTGTGACCGACTACAAAGTTACAATGTTGCCGCCTCTCACCTTGTGATTGGATACAAAGTTACAATGTTGCCGCCTCTCACCTTGTGACCTCTCACCTTGTGACTGACTACAAAGTTACAATGTTGCTGCCTCTCACCTTGTGACCCACTACAAAGTTACAATGTTGCGGCCTCTCGTGATTTACTATGAAGTTACAATGTACAGTCTGATCACTAAGGGAGAGGAGACTGAGGAAATGCTTCCTTCTGCCCACAGCAGAGAGATGACATCTCACTGTGGCAAAATTCACTGACTGGAGATCACAGATGGTTTTCTAATGCTGAAAGATGGAGCTTTTCTGAAGAATTAAACTGTGTCTGTATCTTGTGACATGCCTGGAATGGATTCCTGCAGACGCAGAGTTCTGACTTTTCTACAGACTGTCATTGCGTTAGGTCTGGATGCACATCATGACATGGATAGCTCAGAGAACCTTCTGTATGTAGGTGGAAGAACATTCACATTGTAGACAATGGCCCTGTGCTCTCCTCCACATATTTGTGTACAAGTCTCGTCTCCCACCCTGTGTTCAGACACGCTGAGAGCGCCGATGAACCCCCATACCTGCGCCCCCCCTTCCTGTTTGCTCGGCCTCCAATCACCCTGACATTCACACGGCCGCCACAATGAGCGATAAGCCCTCGCAGGACTACTTCCAGAGCGCCGGCCCCCTTTTCTCTTCTGCTGCCAACTACCTGCCGAGCCCCAGAGCAAATAATGACACTGCCACGGGGATGAAGGCATTAATTATGTGTATTTATGAAATCAGACTGCTATTCTGCGGCTTTATCTGCTGGGGATGTCATCCAGGGGTTAGAGACGGATTAGCAGACAATCGAGGCCTTTCTGTGCTGGAAACTCCTACCTGCGGTTTTACCTGCGCTAATGAAAGTGCCTCAAATCACAGAGAATGTCAGATCCGTAATTGCACTTAATGACTTGGGAACGCTTTACAAAACAGACCTGTTTGGCGGCCTGACACTGAGGTGCTAATCCACAACATATGTTAAAGAATGAGAGCTCTGCGTGTACATAATGCAGGGTCAGTCCACCCAAAACTGAAGTCTGTGTTTTATTGGCTGATTTCATCCAGTAATAAAACTAACATTCAGAATTCCGATTCAGAAAACTTCATTAAAAAGTCACCCCAATTACACAGCATCCATGTTAGTGTCCCCCCCAGAGTCAGACACACTGATACAGACAATTGTGGGCAGAGTCCAGCCAACTCACCAATAAGGAATCCGATTGTGGGCAGAGTCCAGCCAACCCACCAATAAGGAATCCGATTGTGGGCAGAGTCCAGCCAACCCACCAATAAGGAATCCGATTGTGGGCAGAGTCCAGCCAACCCACCAATAAGGAATCCGATTGTGGGCAGAGTCCAGCCCACCCACCAATAAGGAATCCGATTGTGGGCAGAGTCCAGCCAACCCACCAATAAGGAATCCGATTGTGGGCAGAGTCCAGCCAACCCACCAATAAGGAATCCGATTGTGGGCAGAGTCCAGCCCACCCACCAATAAGGAATCCGATTGTGGGCAGAGTCCAGCAAACCCACCAATAAGGAATCCGATTGTGGGCAGAGTCCAGCAAACCCACCAATAAGGAATCCGATTGTGGGCAGGGTCCAGCCAACCCACCAATAAGGAATCCGATTGTGGGCAGGGTCCAGCCAACCCACCAATAAGGAATCCGATTGTGGGCAGAGTCCAGCAAACCCACCAATAAGGAATCCGATTGTGGGCAGAGTCCAGCAAACCCACCAATAAGGAATCCGATTGTGGGCAGGGTCCAGCCAACCCACCAATAAGGAATCCGATTGTGGGCAGAGTCCAGCCAACCCACCAATAAGGAATCCGATTGTGGGCAGAGTCCAGCAAACCCACCAATAAGGAATCCGATTGTGGGCAGGGTCCAGCAAACCCACCAATAAGGAATCCGATTGTGGGCAGGGTCCAGCCAACCCACCAATAAGGAATCCGATTGTGGGCAGAGTCCAGCCAACCCACCAATAAGGAATCCGATTGTGGGCAGAGTCCAGCCAACCCACCAATAAGGAATCCGATTGTGGGCAGACTCCAGCCAACCCACCAATAAGGAATCCGATTGTGGGCAGAGTCCAGCCCACCCACCAATAAGGAATCTGATTGTGGGCAGACTCCAGCCAACCCACCAATAAGGAATCCGATTGTGGGCAGAGTCAAGCCAACCCACCAATAAGGAATCCGATTGTGGGCAGAGTCCAGCCCACCCACCAATAAGGAATCTGATTGTGGGCAGAGTCAAGCCAACCCACCAATAAGGAATCCGATTGTGGGCAGAGTCCAGCCCACCCACCAATAAGGAATCTGATTGTGGGCAGAGTCCAGCCCACCCACCAATAAGGAATCCGATTGTGGGCAGAGTCCAGCCAACCCACCAATAAGGAATCCATTACCATTTTTGCCTTGGATGCTCAAGGACTTATCCCACCACTGAGAAGACCAATTGCCAATGTACTGCCTGAAAACTTCGCCCCACTCCATCCATTTCCATTTTTGTCTTGGATGCTCAAGGTCCCAAAACTGAGATCAAAAGTTACTCTACTACCCCATATCTTAGCCCCGCCCCATCCATAGCTGCCCAGGATGCTCAAAGACCTTGTCCCACCACTGAGGAGACCAATCGCCATTGTACCCCCTGATAATTTGGCTCTGCCCGTCTGCATTTTTGTCTTAAATGTCCAAGGACCTTGTCCCACCACTGAGAAGACAACTGCCATTGTACCGCCCGATAATTTATCCCAACCCATCCATTTCCATTTTTGTGTTGGATGCTCAAGGACCTTGTCCCACCACTGAAGACAAAGGTCACAATTATGCCGTCCAGTAACTTGTCCCAGCCCATCCATTTCCTTTTTTGTCTTGGATGCTCGAAAACCTTATCCTACCACTGAGGACACCAAACCTCCTGATAATTTGGCCCCATCCATCTGCTCTTTTGCCTTAGATGCTCAAGGACCTTGACCTGCCACTGAGAAGATTAACTGCTACTCTACTGCATAATAACTTAGTCCCACCCCATCCATTTCTGCCTTGGATGCTCAAGGACTTGTCCCATTACTGAGGGGACCAATTGCCACTGTACTGCCCGATAACTTGGCCCCACACATTTGCATTTTTGCTTTAGATGCTCACTGACCTTATCCCATCCCTGAGAACACCAGTTGCCATTGTACCTCTTGATTACTTGGCCCACCCAATTTGCATTTTTGCCTTGGATACTCAAGGACCTTGTCCCACCACTGAGGAGACCAATCACCATCCCGTTAACTTGTTAGCGCCCCATCCATTTCCCTTAAGGTGGCAAAATGCTAGGCAGATGGCTTGCCCCATCCCTGAGCCAATGCCCCCCTGTCCCCCCAATCACACCAATTGCCATTGTACCTCTTGATAACTTGGCCCCCCCCTTTTGCATTTTTGCCTTGGATACTCAAGGACCTTGTCCCACCACTGAGGAGACCAATCACCATCCCATTAACTTGCTTCCGCTTCTTTCCATTAAGGTGGCAAAATGCTAGGCAGATGGCTTGCCCCCTCCCTGAGCCAACGCCCCCCTGTTCCCACAATCACACCAATTGCCATTGTACCTCTTGATAACTTGGCCCCCCCTTTTGCATTTTTGCCTTGGATACTCAAGGACCTTGTCCCACCACTGAGGAGACCAATCACCATCCCATTAACTTGCTCCCGCTCCTTTCCATTAAGGTGGCAAAATGCTAGGCAGATGGCTTGCCCCATCCCTGAGCCAATGCCCCCCTGTCCCCCCAGGCATAAGACTGTGCATGGTCCCACAGAGGTGGTCACAGCACCGTTTAGCAGACATGTTCTGGCCGGGAGACGTACCTTAAATCCCCTTAGTTTGGGTGGTTGATTCTTTGACCAGCTGTAAATTGTAGCCATTAATTTGGCGCGGACACTAGAATTTATGACTACATCGAACCTCACAAAGCAGCCAACCTGGAGAGGCAACCGACACCCTATACCTTGTGATTTATACTGCGGCCTGAACTCTAAATATCCCCTAAAAAGTGCAATTAATAAAAAGGTGTGTGTGTGGGGGGGGGTCTGTGGCTGGAGGGGGGAGTACATTTTTTGTTGCTGGCTTCTTGATTCGGGTCCCAGTCACAGAAAAGCGCTCTGTGTTTGGGGCCACATTATTTGTAAAAAAAAAACAAAAAACGCAAAGGCATAAAGTTGAGTGACAATTCGGCCCAGCAACTTGCCAAGAGATAATTTTTTGCTGGAGGTTTATGAGACAGCGAGCTCCGGGACATCAATGACACCCCGCTAATGCACTCTGGCAGGTAATGTTTGACTTTTCGGCTGGCGGACGGCCAGGAGAATACTTTAGCGCAAGAGTGAACCTCGGCTGTGGCCTTTCACAGTTTAAACAACCAATTGTGGCTCGTTCCATGGGGCAGATAAGGAAGAAATTCGGCTGCTTAAAGGGGATTGGTCATCCTGGGTTTCGTTTCGGCTCGAGTGTTTCAGCTGAACTCTTATTTAAATCTATTCCTCAATAAATCCACTTTGTGTGCCTCAAACGTCTTTGCAAATCCAGATATTACCCAGTAAAAGCTGCAGTGACATCATCATGCCTGTTGAGAGAGCAGAGCTGTGGGAGGGGCCAAGAGGCTCCACCCATTACAGGCTGCCTGCAGAAAACTACAGGAGGGGGCAGAGACGAGACCAGTTCCCCTACACAAGGACAGAGAGCAGAGTAGCGGGAGAGTCTCAGCAGGCTCCACCCACTACAGAAAACTACAGGAGGGGGCGGAGACGAGACCAGTCCCCCTGCACAAGGAAAGAGAGCAGAGTGGAGGGAGGGTCCCAGCAGGCTCCTCCTACTACTGAAAACTACAAGAGGGGGGCGGAGACGAGACCAGTCCCCCTGCACAAGGACAGAAAGCAGAGTGGGAGGAGAGTCTCAGCAGGCTCCACCCACTACAGAAAACTACAGGAGGGGGCGGAGACGAGACCAGTCCCCCTGCAAAAGGAAAGAGAGCAGAGTGGTGGGAGGGTCCCAGCAGGCTCCTCCTACTACTGAAAACTACAAGAGGGGGGCGGAGACGAGACCAGTCCCCCTGCACAAGGAAAGAGAGCAGAGTGGTGGGAGGGTCCCAGCAGGCTCCTCCTACTACTGAAAACTACAAGAGGGGGGCGGAGACGAGACCAGTCCCCCTGCAAAAGGAAAGAGAGCAGAGTGGTGGGAGGGTCCCAGCAGGCTCCTCCTACTACTGAAAACTACAAGAGGGGGGCGGAGACGAGACCAGTCCCCCTGCACAAGGACAGAAAGCAGAGTGGAAGGAGAGTCTCAGCAGGCTCCACCCACTACAGAAAACTATAGGAGGGGGTGGAGACATGACCAGCCCCTCTGCACAAGGAGAGAGAGCAGCAGTGTGCGGTCTTTATTTACAGTGGATTATTGCAGAGCCAGGTCCAGGGACAAGGGGTGGGTGGGAGGGGCAGCCGCCAGTGTGCAGCAGTAGGGAAGGGCCCCCCTCCTGCACCCTAGATCTAGAACGGTGGTTAGTAAACAGGGCCAGGCCAAAGCTACTGCTGTAAAAATCAAGTAGATGGCCACAAATATGCAATGCACACTTCATGGCAACCACGGATGGCGGGTGCAAGGGGGCAGTGAATGGGCACAAGGTAGTACACCCGTCCAGGAGTGGAGGAGAGGGTACAGTTCCATATCCTTGTCCAGAGAGCTGAACGAACCTGTCCCGCTACTGCACAAAGCACGCTAAGGGGTCTATTTATAAAACATTCATTGGACCAACGTCCCACGCATTCACCCAGCATTTCCCCATATTTTCTCCAATGCGATTATTTCCTATGATCGTCAGCTCCATCTAGAGCCCAAAATGCTCTGTGAAAAACCTTAATCTGAAAAAAAAAAGATCCCAATTCGGCCAGTAGATGGAGCCAACAATCAAAGGAAATAATTGTATTAGAACACCTATGGGGTAAATGTGTTCAGGCTGGATGAATGCTTGTGACATGTTTCCCAATGAGTGCAAAAGGGTTAAAGGGGAACTCCGGTCCCTCTCAGGTATGCACCCCTTTTCCCCCTTAGTGCTGCCATCTTTTTTCTTTTGGTGTTGAAGGGCTCTGCTTGGTCTCCTGCTTCCGGCAGAACCCTGCAGCACATTTGTACACGCAGGAGGGAAGGGGTGATTGTACACGTAGGAGGGAAGGGGTGATTGTACACGCAGGAGGGAGGGGGTGATTGTACACGCAGGAGGGAGGGGTGATTGTACACGTAGGAGGGAAGGGGTGATTGTACACGCAGGAGGGAAGGGGTGATTGTACACGTAGGAGGGAAGGGGTGATTGTACGCGCAGGAGGGAGGGGTGATTGTACACGCAGGAGGGAGGGGTGATTGTACACGCAGGAGGGAGGGGGTGATTGTACACGTAGGAGGGAAGGGGTGATTGTACACGCAGGAGGGAGGGGGTGATTGTACACGCAGGAGGGAGGGGGTGATTGTACACGTAGGAGGGAAGGGGTGATTGTACACGTAGGAGGGAGGGGGTGATTGTACACGCAGGAGGGAGGGGTGATTGTACACGCAGGAGGGAGGGGGTGATTGTACACGCAGGAGGGAGGGGGTGATTGTACGCGCAGGAGGGAGGGGTGATTGTACGCGCAGGAGGGAGGGGTGATTGTACGCGTAGGAGGGAGGGGGTGATTGTACGCGTAGGAGGGAGGGGGTGATTGTACGCGCAGGAGGGAGGGGTGATTGTACGCGCAGGAGGGAGGGGTGATTGTACGCGCAGGAGGGAGGGGTGATTGTACGCGCAGGAGGGAGGGGTGATTGTACGCGCAGGAGGGAGGGGGTGATTGTACGCGCAGGAGGGAGGGGGTGATTGTACGCGCAGGAGGGAGGGGGTGATTGTACGCGCAGGAGGGAGGGGTGATTGTACGCGCAGGAGGGAGGGGTGATTGTACACGCAGGAGGGAGGGGTGATTGTACACGCAGGAGGGAGGGGGTGATTGTACACGCAGGAGGGAGGGGGTGATGGCCGGATGAAGGCTAGTAAAGGGCTACATCGGGCCCTTGGGCGGCAGTTTGGAGACCCCTGGTGTAAAGTATCTTACTGATGTTTCTTCAATCACCTATTTGTGTGCATAGAACATAACCGATGATTTATCTACAGAAGTGACACCAATGTATCAGTTTGAATCTACACATCCATACGGGAAATACCATCACCAAAAAATATGAACGCAAGAAAGCAGTTTATGTGAACCCAATCACTACCATCTAGCAGAAGCTTCATTTTGTCCTCATTTTCGAATCTGCAGCTCCCATGAGCCTAACCCCTGGTGATCCTGCCGTGTTCAAATACTTCCTGTTATAGGGTGACAACCTTCTGTCCCTCTCTGCTAATTATGCTCCTGTGTTGTCACCTTGTCACAATGATAAAGATTACCAGCATGAATCCTAATGAACATTACTCAGGCCCAGTCCACTGTTGTCACCATTAGGAACCCCATGAGGAATGGCATGCAGCCACCATGATAGGGGGAATTGTTCCCATAGACAGGCATTCAAAGCATGGTCCCCCCCTCCCCCTCCCTAGCAGTGACAAGGTCTATATAATACAGAGGGAGGAGCGCTGTCCTTCTGTTTGTCCTCCTCTTATCTTTGTACAGGATGAGAAGTGTTCAGCTTAATCCTCTTGTGATGATTGCTGACTCCTGAACAATGACATTTACACTTCTCTCTAACCCTTGCAGACCCGCTTGGCCTGGACTTACCTAGGATAGAGAGAAGATCGCTTGATGCCTATTTTTCCTGGTAGTGATTTTTAAAGTGGCTCTCAAGTAGAAGAAAACTCTAACTCAGGGGTCCCCAAACCACGGGCCGGATGTGGCCCTTTGCTTGCTTTTATCTGGCCTACGGGGCACTTTTCCTTTCACTGATATGAAGCAATATTCCTTCCATTGACACCAATGATGGGGCACTATTCCTCCCACTGATACCAATGATGGGGCACTATTCCTCCCACTGACACCAATGATGGGGCACTATTCCTCCCACTGACACCAATGATGGGGCACTATTCCTCCCACTGACACCAATGATGGGGCACTATTCCTCCCACTGATACCAATGATGGGGCACTATTCCTCCCACTGACACCAATGATGGGGCACTATTCCTCCCACTGACACCAATGATGGGGCACTATTCCTCCCACTGACACTAACGATGGGGCACTATTCCTCCCACTGACACCAATGATGGGGCACTATTCCTCCCACTGATACCAATGATGGGGCACTATTCCTCCCACTGACACCAATGATGGGGCACTATTCCTCCCACTGACACCAATGATGGGGCACTATTCCTCCCACTGACACCAATGATGGGGCACTATTCCTCCCACTGATACCAATGATGGGCCACTATTCCTCCCACTGACACCAACAATAGGGCACTATTCCTCCTACTGACACCAACGATGGGGCACTATTCCTCCCACTGATACCAATGATGGGGCACTATTCCTCCCACTGACACCAA
Source organism: Staurois parvus (assembly GCF_062004578.1). NCBI lineage: Eukaryota > Metazoa > Chordata > Amphibia > Anura > Ranidae > Staurois > Staurois parvus. The sequence continues at coordinate 366,982 of NW_028318495.1, read as the reverse complement.
TGATAGGGCACTATTCCTCCCACTGACACCAATGATGGGGCACTATTCCTCCCACTGATACCAATGATGGGGTACTATTACTCCCACTGACACCAATGATGGGGCACTGTTCCTCCCACTGACATCAACGAAGGGGCGCTGTTCCTCCCACTGACACCAGCGATGGGGAGCTGTTCCACCCGCTCTGTTCCGGTCACATGGTCCAGTCCCCCTGTGTTAGCCAGCAGCGGCTGCAGGGGCGAGGAGGGAGGCGCCAACAATGGATGAGTGACATCACCACTGCCAGGACCGAAGGGGTCTGAAAATAGGTAAGCATCTTTCTTTCAGGTCAGAATAGGTGCTAGTAGCGGGAAGGGGAGCATTTGTTAGGTTTTTCCAGGAATTCCACTTTAAGGAACATGGGCCTGCTTGTCCTTCTGGCACGGGGGAGTTGGAGGATGACGGTGGACACTCCCAGGGAAATTCTAGCTGCCAACTTGCCATGTCAACCGGCCTATTCTTCGGCCTCCAACAAGCATAAAATAATGGTGGGGGCTGTAACCTGCTATTTACCGCATGCGGGAATTATCCAGGTATGCAGCAGAGGGCGCGGAATGCCTTCTTCTTCATCACCAGAAACAATTTCTAAAGCACAAAAGCCTCCCCCCCCCCCAGACAAGTGTTCTCTGTACGCTTCAATCGCACATTAAATGTTAAGAAGCCGGCGGAATGTAATTGGAAGGTTGTCCGGCTAAGCGGGGAGGATGCGAGAGCCAAAATCCCGACTGCCATCACCTCGGGGAACCATGTAATTAAAGCCTCATAATGAGACGTCTGGGACCGGTTGATGCAAGAAGGAACGTTCCACAATGGGGGCGGACAAGCATCAGAGCCAACGTCTATGCTGACTACCGGAATCATTGCTATAGGAACATAGTAGAAGCATCCGAAATGCACTAAGTAAACAATGGTTCCACCAGATTCCTATAACCACAAAAAAAGAGGTGGAAACTCAACTTAATGTGGCAAAATCATATGCGTAGTCCACGCATAGAGAAGAGGTCCCCGTGATGGGTCTTCCACAGAACTTGGGGCCTTCTCGAGAGTTTCCCAACCATTCACCACCTATTAGGCTCAGTTCAAGCCACACATGCGCGTTCCTGCACACAGTGATCAGTGTTGCCGGATATAGCTGGTGGCATCAATCATTTGGGCAAAGTCCAACAGACTGCCTCGTACATAGAGCAAAGTTCAGCTTTTCCTTGCAGAACCGGCCGAATTTCGATCCATGTATGGACAGCCTTAGGATCCTAGTCCAAACCCACCAAAGGAAGCCCACCAGAAACCCGTTACTGTATCAGACCAATCATAACCAGCTGAAGCATTTCCTGCATAAAGAAAAGAAGTGGAAACTCAACTTAATGTGGCAAAATCATATGTGCAGTCCATGTATACAGAAGGTCCCTGTGATGTTTCTTCACACAGAACTTGGGACCTTCTCAAGAGTTTCCCAACCATTCACCACCTATTAGGCTCAGTTCAAGCCACACATGTGCGAACGAGCACGGGTGCATTCCTGAATGTTGCGTGTAAAGCACAACCCCAAAGACCTATTATTACTGAAGGTCAAAAAACACTTCCTGAGGTCCAAATGGTGAGACCAGCCATTGAAGACCATCCAGGATACAACTCTAAACCCGGAGGATATTGATGGAACATAGACTAGGCATGTTAGTCAGGGTGGAGGAAGAACATTGCTTGATTCCCCCATTAACCCAGTCAGGAATCCCTCCTACAGAGCAATAGTGTTCTGCCGGTGAGGAGCATTCCCTGCCAGGAGAACACAATGATCAATGTTACCGGATATAGCTGGTGGCATCAATCACTTGGGGAAAACCCAACAGGCTGGCTCATACATAGAGCAAAGTTCAGCTGTTCCTGGTAGAACCGGACGAATTTCGATCCATGTATGGATGACTTTAGGATCCTAGTCCAAACCCACCAAAGGGAGCCCACGAGAACGCTGTTACTGTATTGGACCAATCATAACCGGCCGAAGCATTTGCCACATAAAGAAAAGAAGTGGAAACTCAACTTAATGTGGCAAAATCATATGTGCAGTCCACGTATAGAGAAGAGGTCCCCGTAATGTTTCTTCACACAGAACCTGCAGCCAGCAACAATAGCCCCACTCCAGCAACAGAAGATCCTTCCAAGCAACAATGGAACCCCACAACAGAATACCACATCAGCAACAACCGATCTTCCCTCAACAGTAGATCACTTCTAGCAACAACTGACCTCCCAGCAACAATAGATCTCTCTTCGGCAACAATAGACCACCAAGCAAACACATATCCCCTCCGGTGACAATAGATCCCCCTGCAGCCAACAACAATAGCCGCACTCAAGCAACATTAGATTCCCCCCCAAGAAACAATGGACCACCGCAACAAAATACCACCCCAGCAACAACATGCCCCAGGAGCAACAACTGATCCTCCCTCAACAGTAAATTGCTTCTAGAAACAATTGACCTCCCGGCAACAATAGATCACTCTCCAGCAACAATAAACTGCCAAGCAAAAATAGATCCCCTCCAGTGACAATGGATCCCCTGATGCCAACAATAGCCCCACTCCAGCAACAATAGAGCCCCCCAGCAACAATGACCCCCCACAACAAAACACCACCACAGCAACAACACACCCCAGCAGCAACAACTGATCTTCCCTCAACAGTAGATCACTTCTAGCAACAACTGACCTCCCAGCAACAATAGATCTCTCTCCGGCAACAATAGACCACCAAGCAATCACATATCCCCTCCGGTGACAATAGATCCCCCTGCAGCCAACAACAATAGCTGCACTCAAGCAACATTAGATTCCCCCCAAGAAACAATGGACCACCGCAACAAAATACCACCCCAGCAAAAACATGCCCCAAGAGCAACAACTGATCCTCCCTCAACAGTAAATTGCTTCTAGAAACAATTGACCTCCCGGCAACAATAGATCACTCTCCAACAACAATAAACTGCCAAAAATAGATCCCCTCCAGTGACAATGGATCCCCTGATGCCAACAATAGCCCCACTCCAGCAACGATAGAGCCCCCCAGCAACAAAGACTCCCCACAACAAAATACCACCACAGCAACAACACACCCCAGCAGCAACAACTGATCTTCCCTCAACAGTAGATTGCTTCCAGCAACAATTGATCTCCCAGCAACAATAGACCACCAAACAAAACACAAGATCCCTTCCAGTGACAATAGATCCCCCTGCAGCCAGCATCAATAGACCCCCCAGCACACCCCAGCACCACAGTACATTACATACATTCAGTGCTGGTGGTGCCGGAACTACGTTCTCCCGCATTCCAGCTGAAAAAAAGCCCCGAGTGTAACCATACAGGTTATGGAAAGAATCGAAAAGTCCTCCAAACAGAGAACTTTATGATAACCAAAACGCATGAAACAGCTGAGCACAGTTTGTAATAAATGGCTCTACATTAGGCTACGTTTGTACTATACGCCAGCGGTTCTGGATGTGCATTTGGCTGTTGGGTCATGATTTGCATGGCTCCGCCCACTTAAAATGAGGCCTAATCCTCTTCTTTTTGGGATATGTGATGGAAAAAGACTTGTGAATGCCTTCTGTTCTAAGAAGGATTTACTATGTTATAATAAAACCATAATACTACATCGAGCAAAATGACCTCCAGATGAGAGGCCTAGAAATGTCGCTCTTACAGAGTTATAGAAATATTGATATTTTCCTTTCTGTGGCTCCGTACACTGAGACATTCCAGAGATGCTCGGGGTTGTATGGAGCACTGTTCAACTTCCTCACAAAATCCTTCCCAAATGATGTTCATCTTGACTTAATCCCCCGAGCCGCGTGTGAATTAGGGGCTGTTTGTTTTTCGGAGCGCCGGTTCTGCAGGGTACGGCGGGGCCTTATTTTTCTTAGATGGCTCAGCTGGGACATCCAGAGAAGGAGGCAAAGGATGGGGGTGATGGAGCGCAGGGGTGAGCAGACCCCAGGTGTCCCCAGGTACTCAGGACCATGACTAACCCTAGGTAAATAAACACAGCTGAGCCAAGAGGAAACTGAGGAGAGCTTCTCATTAGAGGAGCAAAATAAACACAAACTGCTTAAGCACTTTGCTCTGTCAGATTCACTGCAGATAAGAAGGGAAGAAGAGAGAGAGAGGGGGAGAGGGGGGGGGGAGAGAAAGAAGAGAGAGAGGAGAGAGGGATGGAAGGAGAGAGAGCGAGAAGGAGAGAGAGAAGGAGAGAGAGAGAGAGAGAAGGAGACAGAGAGAGAGGGAGGGGGGAAGAGAGAGATAGAGAAGGAGAACGCGGGAGAAGGGGAGAGAGAGAAGGAGAGAGAGAGTGGGGAAGGAGAAGGAGAGAGGGGGGGGGGAGAGGAGAGAGGAAAGGATGGAGAGAGGAGGAGAGAGAAGGAGAGAGAGGAGGAAAGAGAGAGGGGAGAGGGAGAGAGAGAAGGGGAGAGAGAAGGAGAGAGGGGGAGGGGGAAGGAGAGAGAGGGGGGGGAGAGAAGGGGGGGGGGAGAAGGGAAGAGAGAAAAGGTGGAAGCAAGAGAGAGGGGGGGGGGGGGAGAGAGAGAGAATGGTGAGGGGAGAGAGAAGAAAGAGAGAGAGTGGTAGAGAGAAAGGAGAGAGAGGGGGGGGAGACCTGAGAGAGAGACAGAGAGGGGGGAAAGAGAGAGGAGAGAAAAAGAGAGAGGAGAGAGAGGGAGGGGGAGAGAGAGAGAAGGAGGGAGGGAGGGGGGAATGTGGGGGGGGGAGAGGGGGGGGAGAGAAAGAGATGGAGGGAGAGAGAAAGAGATGGAGGGAGAGAGAGAGGGGGTGGGGGGGAAGCGTGGGGGGGAGAAGGGGAGAAAGTGGGAGGGAGAGAGAGAGGGAAAGATAGAGAAGGAGAGAAAGAGAGGGGGGGGAGAGAGGGGGGGAGAGGGAGAGAGGGAGGGAGAGGGGAGAAGAAGAGGGGGGGGAGAAGGGGAGAGAGAGAGAATGGGAGAGAGATGAGAAGAAGAGAGGGAGAGAGGGAAGGAGAGAGAGAGGAGGGGAGGGAGAGAGAGAGAGAGAAGGAGGGGGGAGGAGGGAGAAAGAAGGGTGAGGGGAGAGAGAGAAAAAAGAGAGAGAGGGAAGGAGAGAGAGAGAGACCCGAGAGAGAAAGACTAAGAGGGGGGGAGGGGGAGAGAGAGAGAGAGGAGAGAGAGAAGGAGGGAGAGAGAGAGGGGGGAGGATAGGTGGAGGGAGAGAGAGAGAGAGAGGGAGGGGCAGTGGGGGAAAGGGAGAGAGAGAGAAAGATAGAGAAGGATAGAAAGAGATGGAGGGAGAGTGGGGGAGAGAGGGATGGAGAGAGAGAGAGAAGGAGAGAAAGAGAAAGCAAAAGAGAAGGAAAGAAAAAGAGAAAGCAGTGTTGGCAGCAGATGGTAATATCCAGGGACGGACTGACCATTTGGAAACTTGGGCACTGCCCGAGGGCCCAGGGTCAGTAGGGGGCCCCATGAGATGCCCCTGGTACCTTTTTTATAGGCTTTTTGAGTTTGGGCAAGGACACAGGGGCCCCATGATCCCCTGTTGCCCGGGGGCCCCATGAGTTGTCAGTCCACCCCTGGTACTATCCCTGCTAGGAATCACAGTGAGGGGTAACAATCACTAATGAACTGTCACTGGTGAGTGTACGCAGCCCCTGGCACAGTGATGGGCCCCTGGCACAGTGATGGGCCCCGTCCACACATCTTCTGGCACCTCCTGTTTCTGCGTTCACTGTGACTCATTTGGCTCAATTAGTTGTATTCTATGGGAGACATTTGCAGCCTTTACAGTTATGCGCAGTGAGATGCGTAATGCGTGTTATAATTGATGGTTTGTGATGATAAGGCCAGACACCTTCACCTCCACCCTCCATCTACAGAGCTGCTAAGAAGGATTAGTGGAAAGCTGTTAAAATAGGAAGTAAGTCATCACATTTTACACTCTGGACCTAAATGTACCTGGCATGGTGTCACAAAACCTGCAAAAGCTGTGTTAGCATATTGGTGCCAGAGGCTCCAAGTGTACCTGTCACCTAGGAATGGTTGCTGAACCAAAACTAAGCCTATCCATTCACTAGGAACAAGCAACAAAAACGCCACATTTTACTCTTCAGTTGGGAGTCTGCATTCTATAAGAGATAAAACTGATTCTCAGATCTGACACCTTCCTGTATCAGAGCAGACGGAGCGCAATAAATAAATATATCCACAGATCTGCAGTATATTATAGATAACTGTCATTAAAAAAGGAAGAAATCTTACCTTCCCGTAGCGGGTGGCGAATGTTCCGGTGAGTAACGAGTGAAAGATAATTATTGTCTCGTCTAAATCCCACACAAATACACGCTGAGAGAGAGAGAGGGAGAGAGGGAGTCACAGAATGTTACAACACAACACTACTTCACATCACATCTTCTATTATTATTATTATTATTATTATTATTAATAAAGTGTGTGAATGTTATTATTATTATACAGGATTTATGGCGCCAACAGTTTACTCAGCACTTCACAATATAACGGGAGACAATACAGCAACAATACAGTTCAATACAAGAGGGATAGGAGGGCCCTGATCCTGGGAGCTTACAATCTAGGAGGGAGGGGCTAGTGGTACAAAAGGTAATACTGTGGGGGATAGACATGTAGGAGGAGTAGAAGATTCCATTATTAGCTGAAGGTGGATAGGCTTCCCTGAAGAGATAGGTTTTCAGAGATCGCCTAAAAGTGGGCAGAGTAGGCTGGATATTTTGTAGTTGGATATATTGGGTTACAGAGTTCCAGATGATGGGGGAGGCTCTGGAGAAGTCCTGGAGATGAGCATGGGAGGAGGAGGCAAGGGAGCTAGAGAGCAGGAGGTTGTGGGAGGAGCGGAGAGTACGGTTTGGGTGATATTTGGAGACAAGAGTGGTGATGTAATTGGGGGTTGAGTTATAAATGGCTTTATATGTTATTGGTAATGTTTTGAATTTTATTCGTTGGGCAATGGGAAGCCAGTGGAGGGATTGGCTTATATAATTGTCTACTTGTAGGCCATTGGTTGGGATGAGTATGGAGTAGTGGCCATTGGTTGGGAAGAGTACGGAGTAGCGGCCATTGGTTGGGATGAGTACGGAGTAGCGGCCATTGGTTGGGAAGAGTACGGAGTAGCGGCCATTGGTTGGGAAGAGTACGGAGTAGCGGCCATTGGTTGGGAAGAGTACGGAGTAGCGGCCATTGATTGGGAAGAGTACGGAGTAGTGGCCATTGGTTGGGAAGAGTACGGAGTAGCGGCCATTGGTTGGGATGAGTACGGAGTAGCGGCCATTGGTTGGGAAGAGTACGGAGTAGCGGCCATTGGTTGGGATGAGTACGGAGTAGCGACCATTGGTTGGGATGAGTACGGAGTAGTGGCCATTGGTTGGGATGAGTACAGAGTAGTGGCTATTGGTTGAGATGAGTACAGAGTAGTGGCCATTGGTTGGGATGAGTACGGAGTAGTGGCCATTGGTTGGGATGAGTACAGAGTAGTGGCTATTGGTTGGGATGAGTACAGAGTAGTGGCCATTGGTTGGGTTGAGTACGGAGTAGTGGCCATTGGTGGGGATGAGTACGGAGTAGTGGCCATTGGTGGGGATGAGTACGGAGTAGTGGCCATTGGTGGGGATGAGTACAGAGTAGTGGCTATTGGTTGAGATGAGTACAGAGTAGTGGCCATTGGTTGGGATGAGTACGGAGTAGTGGCCATTGGTTGGGATGAGTACAGAGTAGTGGCTATTGGTTGGGATGAGTACAGAGTAGTGGCCATTGGTTGGGATGAGTACGGAGTAGTGGCCATTGGTTGGGATGAGTACGGAGTAGTGGCCATTGGTTGGGATGAGTATGGAGTAGTGGCCATTTGTTTGGATGAGTACGGAGTAGTGGCCATTGCTTGGGATGAGTACGGAGTAGTGGCCATTGGTCGGGATGAGTACGGAGTAGCGACCATTGGTTGGGATGAGTACGGAGTAGTGGCCATTGGTTGGGATGAGTACAGAGTAGTGGCTATTGGTTGAGATGAGTACAGAGTAGTGGCCATTGGTTGGGATGAGTACGGAGTAGTGGCCATTGGTTGGGATGAGTACAGAGTAGTGGCTATTGGTTGGGATGAGTACAGAGTAGTGGCCATTGGTTGGGATGAGTACGGAGTAGTAGCCATTGGTTGGGATGAGTACGGAGTAGTGGCCATTGGTGGGGATGAGTACGGAGTAGTGGCCATTGGTGGGGATGAGTACAGAGTAGTGGCTATTGGTTGAGATGAGTACAGAGTAGTGGCCATTGGTTGGGATGAGTACGGAGTAGTGGCCATTGGTTGGGATGAGTACAGAGTAGTGGCTATTGGTTGGGATGAGTACAGAGTAGTGGCCATTGGTTGGGATGAGTACGGAGTAGTAGCCATTGGTTGGGATGAGTACGGAGTAGTGGCCATTGGTGGGGATGAGTACGGAGTAGTGGCCATTGGTGGGGATGAGTATGGAGTAGTGGCCATTGGTAGGGATGAGTACGGAGTAGTGGCCATTGGTTGGGATGAGTACGGAGTAGTGGCCATTGGTTGGGATGAGTACGGAGTAGTGGCCATTGGTTGGGATGAGTACGGAGTAGTGGCCATTTGTTTGGATGAGTACGGAGTAGTGGCCATTGCTTGGGATGAGTACGAAGTAGTGGCCATTGGTCGGGATGAGTACGGAGTAGTGGCCATTGGTCGGTATGAGTACGGAGTAGTGGCCATTGGTCGGGATGAGTACGGAGTAGTGGCCATTGGTCGAGATGAGTACGGGGTAGTGGCCATTGGTTGGGATGAGTACGGAGTAGTGGCCATTGGTCGAGATGAGTACGGGGTAGTGGCCATTGGTTGGGATGAGTAGGGAGTAGTGGCCATTGGTAGGGATGAGTATGGAGTAGTGGCCATTGGTTGGGATGAGTACGGAGTAGTGGCCATTGGTCGGGATGAGTACGGAGTAGTGGCCATTGGTTGGGATGAGTACGGAGTAGTGGCCATTGGTTGGGATGAGTACGGAGTAGTGGCCATTGGTTGGGATGAGTACGGAGTAGTGGAGATTGGTTGGGATGAGTACGGAGTAGTGGCCATTGGTCGGGATGAGTACGGAGTAGTGGCCATTGGTTGTGATGAGTATGGAGTAGTGGCCATTGGTTGGGATGAGTATGGAGTAGTGGCCATTGGTTGGGATGAGGACGGAGTAGAGGCCATTGGTTGGGATGAGTACGGAGTAGTGGCCATTGGTTGGGATGAGTACGGAGTAGTGGCCATTGGTTGGGAGGAGTACGGAGTAGTGGCCATTGGTTGGGATGAGTACGGAGTAGTGGCCATTGGTTGGGATGAGTACGGAGTAGTGGCCATTGGTTGGGATGAGTACGGAGTAGTGGCCATTGGTTGGGAGGAGTACGGAGTAGTGGCCATTGGTTGGGATGAGTACGGAGTAGTGGCCATTGGTAGGGATGAGTACGGAGTAGTGGCCATTTGTTGGGATGAGTACGGAGTAGTGGCCATTGGTTGGGATGAGCACGGAGTAGTGGCCATTGGTTGGGATGAGTACGGTGTAGTGGCCATTGGTTGGGATGAGTACGGAGTAGTGGCCATTGGTTGGGATGAGCACGGAGTAGTGGCCATTGGTTGGGATGAGTACGGAGTAGTGGCCATTGGTTGGGATTAGTATGGAGTAGTGGCCATTGGTTGGGAGGAGTACGGAGTAGTGGCCATTGGTTGGGATGAGTATGGAGTAGTGGCCATTGGTTGGGAGGAGTACGGTGTAGTGGCTGTTGGTTTTATCAGTTAGTAGATCATTAGTGAGGTTTAGTCGGGCATTTTCAGTGGAGTGGAGTGAGTGAAAGCCGGACTGTAAAGGGTCAAGAAGGTTGTTGTCGGTGAGGTGGGAGGAGCTCAAGCGATTGTAGACTAAGCGTTCTAGGAGTTTAGAGGTAAATGGCAGCAGGGAGATGGGTCTTATGTTCAGGTTGGTGGGGTCCAGGGAGGGCTTTTTAAGTATGGGAGTGGCAGTATAATAATAATAGTGTGTGACTGTGGGGGAGGGGACATTAGAGTGTAAGCTCCTCTGGTACAGAGACTGATGTGATTGTGGGAGGAGGGGACATTAGAGTGTAAGCTCCTCTGGTACAGAGACTGATGTGACTGTGGGGGGGGGGGGCATTAGAGTGTAAGCTCCTCTGGTACAGAGACTGATGTGATTGTGGGAGGAGGGGACATTAGAGTGTAAGCTCCTCTGGTACAGAGACTGATGTGACTGTGGGGGAGGGGGCATTAGAGTGTAAGCTCCTCTGGTACAGAGACTGATGTGATTGTGGGAGGAGGGGACATTAGAGTGTAAGCTCCTCTGGTACAGAGACTGATGTGACTGTGGGGGAGGAGGCATTAGAGTGTAAGCTCCTCTGGTACAGAGACTGATGTGACTGTGGAGGGAGGGGACATTAGAGTGTAAGCTCCTCTGGTACAGAGACTGATGTGACTGTGGGGGAGGGGACATTAGAGTGTAAGCTTCTCTGGTACAGAGACTGATGTGACTGTGGGGGAGGGGACATTAGAGTGTAAGCTCCTCTGGTACAGAGACTGATGGGACTGTGGGGGAGGGGACATTAGAGTGTAAGCTCCTCTGCTACAGAGACTGATGTGACTGTGGGGGAGGGGACATTAGAGTGTAAGCTCCTCTGGTACAGAGACTGATGGAACTGTGGGGGAGGGGACATTAGAGTGTAAGCTCCTCTGGTGCAGAGACTGATGTGACTGTGGGGGAGGGGACATTAGAGTGTAAGCTCCTCTGGTACAGAGACTGATGGGACTGTGGGGGAGGGGACATTAGAGTGTAAGCTCCTCTGGTACAGAGACTGATGTGACTGTGGGGGAGGGGACATTAGAGTGTAAGGTTCTCTGGTACAGAGACTGATGGGACTGTGGGGGGAGGGGACATTAGAGTGTAAGCTCCTCTGGTACAGAGACTGATGTGATTGGCTCAGTGATCTCTGTACAGCGCTGCGATATATGTCAGAGCTATAGAAATGTATAATAATAATAGTGTGTGCCTGTGAGGGATGGGGGGGTCATTGGAGTGTAAGCTCCTCTGGTGCAGGGACTGATGAGACTTGTGTGATGTTCTCTGTACAGCGCTATGGCACATGTGAGCACTATGTAAGCATGTAGCAATACATATAATAATCAGTAGGACTTTCTGTAGGACATCATTTGTGAGCTGTGGACAGGCAGCTGGATGATTGGTGGAGATGACAGCCAGGTCATGAGCCGTGTTTTCCATCCATGTGTATTCTATTAGGTGGACCGTATTTGCTGATTCAGCGGGATGGAGACATTGCTGGGATTGGACACGGGGGGGGGGGGGGGGGGGGCAGTATGAAATCATGGCCGACGTCTGAGACAGATTGTGGAGACTTCCAAGACAAAGAGGTTCAATCGATCACAGAGAGGTTATTCTGTTCGCTTAGCAGATCTTCATCTCCACTCTTTTATTTTGGGATGAAATCGACGCTTTACGCCAATCACAGCCATCAATCCCCTCTGATGCGCATCTGCTGGAAAGTGATGAAGTCTGGCCTGGTGCCGATCCCCGTTATCTGGAGGTCACATCATCTATGGGTGTCAAAAATCACCGGAAAACTGAGGAGCGGAGAGGCCGGGATCAGCCGTGGTGTTAAACACTTCAAGTGTCTTACGGGCCGGGTCCTCTGATTCCTCTTCTATCAAATTGTATGGTAACTGGAATGTCCGCCTTCATTTTGTACAGCGCTGCGCACACTGTTGGCGCCATATAAATCCTGTATAATAATATGCAGGAGGATCTGTGATCAGTGATGATCCTGAGGTCAGATTTTGGCCCTTCTATCCTGGAAACCTCAACGTTTCCAGTTTTCCTTAACAACGGGGCCCCCCTCCCTCCTACCCGGGGCCCCAAAGCAGTGACGCGGGCTGCTGCAGAAGTAGTGACCCCGATGGGTTAAAGCGAATATTCTCTGTAAAGCCTTCAATGTTACTTTGTAAGTCTTACAGACGTCGGCGCAGGTAGTTGGAACAAGAAAATCGTTTTTTTTTTTCTTCAGTTCATCCTCACAAGCGCTGCCAAGCTGTCCGCGGGACATCATTCAGATCCGCCCGGCATGCTCCATCCATAATGTATGGAAAAATACAATCCCTTTGTTGTTCCGCCAAGTTTTGGTTTTTCGTAAGCAAGTTTGTAAAGTCCTGTCCTTCGGAGACGATCGCGGTCCATGTGGAAAATGCATCAGCTGGATGTGATGATGAACGGGCCCCGCCTTCGCTCCGTGTTGTCTCCGTGTTGTCTGCGAGGATCACGCCGCCTCTCGCCGTCGGTTTGGTAGATTGGCCGGGATGATGCGGGACCTTCTCCGGTCCAAAAGCACAAAAACAGGGAAGAAGAATTGGTCGCCTGAAGCGCCTTTCCAGTCTTTCAGTGTTTTTGAGTTTTCTGGCCAAATTTAGTTTTACCCGATTCACATCTGTGCGGGTGGTGCAGCTGCGGGACCTAATACCTGCAGCCGCACCACCCACACAGAGGAATGCGGGACCTAATACCTGCAGCCGCACCACCCACACAGAGGAATGCGGGACCTAATACCTGCAGCCGCACCACCCACACAGAGGAATGCGGGACCCACACAGATACCTGCAGCCGCACCACCCACACAGAGGAATGAGGGACCCACACAGATACCTGCAGCCGCACCACCCACACAGAGGAATGAGGGACCCACACAGATACCTGCAGCTGCACCACCCACACAGAGGAATGCGGGACCCACACAGATACCTGGAGCCGCACCACCCACACAGAGGAATGCGGGACCCACACAGATACCTGCAGCCGCACCACCCACACAGAGGAATGAGGGACCTCCACAAATACCTGCAGCTGCACCACCGACACAGAGGAATGAGGGACCCACACAGATACCTGTAGCTGCACCACCCACACAGAGGAATGAGGGACCCACACAGATACCTACAGCTGCACCACCCACACAGAGGAATGAGGGACCCCCACAAATACCTACAGCTGCACCACCCACACAGAGGAATGCGGGACCCACACAGATACCTGTAGCTGCACCACCCACACAGAGGAATGAGGGACCCACACAGATACCTACAGCTGCACCACCCACACAGAGGAATGAGGGACCCCCACAAATACCTACAGCTGCACCACCCACACAGAGGAATGAGGGACCCCCACAAATACCTGCAGCTGCACCACCCATACAGAGGAATGAGGGACCCGCGCAAATACCTGCAGCTGCACCACCCACACAGAGGAATGCGGGACCCACACAGATACCTGTAGCTGCACCACCCACACAGAGGAATGAGGGACCCACACAGATACCTACAGCTGCACCACCCACACAGAGGAATGTGGGACCCCCACAAATACCTACAGCTGCACCACCCACACAGAGGAATGAGGGACCCCCACAAATACCTGCAGCTGCACCACCCATACAGAGGAATGAGGGACCCGCGCAAATACCTGCAGCCGCACCACCCACACAGAGGAATGCGGGACCCACACAGATACCTGCAGCTGCACCACCCATACAGAGGAATGCGGGACCCCCACAAATACCTGCAGCTGCACCACCTACACAGAGGAATGCGGGACCCACACAAATACCTGCAGCTGCACCACCCATACAGAGGAATGAGGGACCCCCACAAATACCTGCAGCTGCACCACCCATACAGAGGAATGAGGGACCCGCGCAAATACCTGCAGCCGCACCACCCACACAGAGGAATGGGGGACCCGCACAAATACCTGCAGCCGCACCACCCACACAGAGGAATGAGGGACCCCCACAAATACCTGAAGCTGCACCACCCACACAGAGGAATGTGGGACCCACACAGATACCTGCAGCTGCACCACCCACACAGAGGAATGGGGGACCCGCACAAATACCTGCAGCCGCACCACCCACACAGAGGAATGAGGGACCCCCACAAATACCTGCAGCCGCACCACCCATACAGAGGAATGCGGGACCCCCACAAATACCTGCAGCTGCACCACCCATACAGAGGAATGAGGGACCCCCACAAATACCTGCAGCTGCACCACCCACACAGAGGAATGCGGGACCCCCACAAATACCTGCAGCTGCACCACCCACACAGAGGAATGAGGGACCCCCACAAATACCTGCAGCCGCACCACCCACACAGAGGAATGAGGGACCTCCACAAATACCTGCAGCTGCACCACCGACACAGAGGAATGAGGGACCCACACAGATACCTGTAGCTGCACCACCCACACAGAGGAATGAGGGACCCACACAGATACCTACAGCCGCACCACCCACACAGAGGAATGAGGGACCCCCACAAATACCTGCAGCCGCACCACCCATACAGAGGAATGAGGGTCCCCCACAAATACCTGCAGCCGCACCACCCACACAGAGGAATGCGGACCCACAGACGGATGCCATTAATTCTAATGGCACGCCGCCCGCACTGGAAATCGCAAACCGACCTGGGAACTGAGATGCGATTTCCAAACTAGTGCAGGGACTGTGTGTCACGGGGCATGGGAGTCCATTCAAATGAAGGAGCTCTCGTGTCCACGCAAATCGAGGCCCGCATGACCGCACGGAGGTGAGCCAGGGGTAAGGTCTTAGGCGCCATTCACAATAGGGCGCTTCTCAGCTCCACGCCTGATGCTCAGAAACACTCAACAAGCAAAATCCAATTCATTTCTATGTCCCCTGTTCACATATCAGCGTTTCGTCGCCTGTAGCAAAACGCCCGTCGCTCAAAACAGTACTTGCGCTACTTTTCAGGCCGATCTAAGCATTTTGTCCCCATAGACTTGAATAGAAAACACCTGAATGGTGGGAATAAGTGTTTTTTTTTTCCAGCGTTGTTTCAAGTGTTTTTTCAGGAGTTTTCAGCTCAAACAGCAGCTATTTCTATTGGCCACAGCACAAAACGCCTAAATGAAAAAAACCCCTATAATATTATAAATCTGCAAAAAAAAATGCTCAGACACCTGGGAAAAAAAACGCTTGAAAAAAAAACCTGAAAAATGCTCAGGTCAGTGTGAATGGAGCTTCAATCTTTCCCCATAATGCTTTTTAACCGGTCAGCACCCAACGCAAAAACTCACTTTACATGAACCACACAAAAAAAAAGAAAAAAAAAGCTCTGGGTAGATAAAGCCGGCAGCATGCTGCAGCTTCAGTCGCCGTTCACACTGCTGCGGTTTAAAATCGATTGATTTGTTTGCAATTTCTTAAGACTTTATTGCTACTTGTGAAGATTTTCAAGGATTTCTTGCAATTTCTATTGTATTCTATGAATGTGAAATCACAACCAGGGGTGGACTGACAACTCATGGGGCCCCTGGGCAGTAGGGGATCATGGGGCCCCTGTGTCCTCACCCACACTCAAACCACACCCGAAAAAGCCTATGAAAGGTACCAGGGGCATCTCATGGGGCCCCCTACCGACCCTGGGCCCTCAGGCAATGCCCAAGTGCCCAAATTGGTGAGTCCGCCCCTGATCACAACAAAACTGCAGAAAAAGTCACGGAAGAATGATTTCAGAAATTGCGCTGCAGCAAATCGCACGTTAAGACACTGATATTCACATTCATCAGATGCGATTTCAGGTTCGCAACTAACATCGCATTGGTTGGACTGGGCGCTAAAACACTGCAAGACGGTGCTGACAAGCTCAGGAAACACATGCGTCTTTGTAGCCAGAGATACAATGTAACAAATCTAAAGGATGCTCGAGGGAATTGGCCAAAAAAAGTAACATTTATTTGCTAATTGTCTCTAATGTTCTCTAGAATTGTTACTTTGTATCTGTTGTTACCAAGACACATTACCCAAGCTCCTCAGCTCCATTAGTGTCATAATGTGCTATTCCAGCACCGCCCATAATAAGAACATTCGTTCAAAAGAAATACTGGAATACAGAACATCCGTTCAGAAGAAATACTAGAATACAGAACATTCGTTCAGAAGAAATACTAGAATACAGAACATTCATTCAGAAGAAAAACTAGAATACAGAACATTCGTTCAGAAGAAATACTGGAATACAGAACATTCGTTCAGAAGAAATACTAGAATACAGAACATTCGTTCAGAAGAAATACTAGAATACAGAACATTCGTTCAGAAGAAATACTAGAATACAGAACATTCGTTCAGAAGAAATACTAGAATACAGAACATTCGTTCAGAAGAAATACTGGAATACAGAACTTTCGTTCAGAAGAAATACTAGAATACAGAACATTCGTTCAGAAGAAATACTAGAATACAGAACATTCATTCAGAAGAAATACTAGAATACAGAACATTCGTTCAGAAGAAATACTAGAATACAGAACATTCGTTCAGAAGAAATACTAGAATACAGAACATTCGTTCAGAAGAAATACTAGAATACAGAACATTCGTTCAGAAGCAATACTAGAATACAGAACATTCATTCAGAGGAAATACTAGAATACAGAACATTTGTTCAGAAGAAATACTAGAATACAGAACATTCGTTCAGAAGAAATACTAGAATACAGAAAATTCGTTCAGAAGAAATACTAGAATACAGAACATTCGTTCAGAAGAAATACTAGAATACAGAACATTCGTTCAGAAGAAATACTAGAATACAGAACATTCATTCAGAAGCAATACTAGAATACAGAACATTAGTTCAGAAGAAATACTAGAATACAGAACATTCATTCAGAAGCAATACTAGAATACAGAACATTCGTTCAGAAGCAATACTAGAATACAGAACATTCGTTCAGAAGAAATACTAGAATACAGAACATTCGTTCAGAAGCAATACTAGAATACAGAACATTCATTCAGAAGCAATACTAGAATACAGAACATTCATTCAGAAGCAATACTAGAATACAGAACATTCATTCAGAAGCAATACTAGAATACAGAACATTAGTTCAGAAGAAATACTAGAATACAGAACATTCATTCAGAAGAAATACTAGAATACAGAACATTCGTTCAGAAGAAATACTAGCCTACAGAACATTTGTTTTTCCTCAATTTGCACAGAATGGATGCACATGCAGACTCATTGGACCGATGGCTATGTATTTTTTTTTTTTGTAATAAATAGACCCCTAAGTGTCACAATGACCTGCGACCTCTGTCCTCTAGCTGGCCAACATTCCAAGGCCGTGTGACCAGATTGAGGCGCGTTCATTATTTATTCCCCATTTCAGACATTTCTCTGTGCAGTCTGTAATTCAGAACATCTGGCCAGCTTGGCACCGCCGCCTCTTACAAGCTTACAACTGTTTTCACTGGCAGAGATGCCCACTCCATAACACCGGCGCTGCGTTCCTACGGGCTGTGCGTACAGCGCTCTACACTCCGGAGTAGGGTGCCATACATCCTGACAAGGGTCCGGTCACACCTTCACACGTGAAATGATGGAGCCGTGCTATGCCCGGTGTGCTGCGAGCTTGTGTGCCCACTTCCCGGCTTCCCCCCATTACAGGACACCTCCAGGCATTCCCACAAAAAAGATGATTTGTCACAGCAGCACACATTTCCAGCACCTACCTCAATCTCATTGTCCATTGATGGCGAGGGGTCATTATTCCGCTTAGATCTCCCTCGTAACTTCACATCGGAGCCCCTCTGCTGCCGCTCAGATTCTGAATCTTTGATTGGTGTGGAGGGACCGTTATGTGAAGGATATTCCCCTACAAAGAAAACAGATGGAAAATAGTTACAGAGCTGCGGTATATGTCAGAGCTATAGAATGTAAATGTATAATAGTGTGTGACTGTGGGGGGGCCATTGGAGTGTAAGCTCCTCTGGTACAGAGACTAATGTGACTGTGGGGGGGGGGGGCATTAGAGTGTAAGCTCCTCTGGTACAGAGAATGATGTGACTGTGGGGGAGGGGACGTTAGAGTGTAAGCTCCTCTGGTACAGAGACTGATGGGACTGTGGGGGAGGAGACATTAGAGTGTAGGCTCCTCTGGTACAGAGACTGATGTGACTGTGGGGGAGGGGACATTAGAGTGTAAGCTCCTCTGGTACAGAGACTGATGTGACTGTGGGGGGAGGGGACATTAGAGTGTAAGCTCCTTTGGTACAGAGACTGATGGGACTGTGGGGAAGGGTACATTAGAGTGTAAGCTCCTCTTGTACAGAGACTGATGGGACTGTGGGGGAGGGGACATTAGAGTGTAAGCTCCTCTGGTACAGAGAGTGATGTGACTGTGGGGGAGGGGACATTAGAGTGTAAGCTCCTTTGGTACAGAGACTGATGGGACTGTGGGGGAGGGGACATTAGAGTGTAAGCTCCTTTGGTACAGAGACTGATGGGACTGTGGGGGAGGGGACATTAGAGTGTAAGCTCCTTTGGTACAGAGACTGATGTGACTGTGGGGGAGGGAACATTAGAGTGTAAGCTCCTCTGGTACAGAGACTGATGGGACTGTGGGGGAGGGGACATTAGAGTGTAAGCTCCTCTGGTACAGAGACTGATGTGACTGTGGGGGAGGGGACATTAGAGTGTAAGCTCCTCTGGTACAGTGACTGATGTGACTGTGGGGGAGGGGACATTAGAGTGTAAGCTCCTCTGGTACAGAGACTGATGTGACTGGCTCAGTGATCTCTGTACAGCGCTGCGGTATAGGTCAGAGCTATATAAATGTATAATAATAATAATGAGTGACTGTGCTGAGACGTTAGAGTGTAAGCTCTTCTGGTCCCCAGAGGGTAACAGACGAAGGCACTCACCTGACAAAGACTCTGAGCTCTGATTGGAGATGTGGTGGGAAGCCTCTTGCAGGGCGTAGGTGGTGGAGGATATGGAGGTGGGACTGATGCTGTTGGTGGGGATGTAGGGGGAGTTGTACGTCGTGCTGTAATACTGGGGGTACTGGCCTTGGCTAAAACCCGGGTATGAGGAATATTCCTGGGATAAGAAAGAAGACACCTCAATTTAAATCCACTTCTTATAAGACAGAACACACACATCTCTGGTGGCACCAAATCACACGTCAATTACACCGATAGTAGAAGTGTCGGGGGAGGGGGGGGGGGTGCTGATTATCTGGAACATTTCTGATTCTCACAATCAGCTGCCTCTTTATTTTCAGTCCTGTTTTGTTCATCATTTACAAACTCACTTCAGGCCACTAAAGATTGCTATCTGGGTGGAGATTTTCCCTCGTTTCCTCTCCAGGTGACAACGCTGTTACTGCCTATGAAGCCTCAGACAGCAAAAAAAAAAAAATATTTACAGGAAGCTAAGAAAAAGAAAATTCGGGTCCTGCTACCTGTATATCAGAAAATGTAAAATGTATCTCTGGTCAGCAAGGAAGCTCTATTGAAAACAAGAAAAAACTGTCTGGAGCTACGTTTCACACGCAGGTAGTGTAAGGACCTGAATCAGTATATTTATTAGCTTCCTTTAATTCCACGGATGGCACGGCATACATAACACTGGGAGCTTGCTGACAGGAGCAGAGAGGGAAGAGGAATGATCTCATTACAACGATCTATCAGCATGTTGGGGGATGGGTAGGTGACCAAACGGTACTGTCTGCTGTGTGAAACAGGAAGATCATGGCTGTGCCGTCTGGAAGGAGTTCCTGGAACACAAGACTGGCCAAACAGATCTAACAAAGTCATCAGCTGTATGTATTTCATCTTTGTATTCAGCCCCGCCAATAACACTTGTCTATATAACACCATACACTGGAATATTCTGAATGTACAAATAGTTCGATGAAGATAAACTCTGATACCTGGTGAACGCCGCTGAAGGCCCCGCTATTGGTCAGGCTGTTGGCTCCTTGATAGATTCCGGAGGGACCTGCAGGACAAAAAAAACACAAAAATGTAACAAGAGAGAAATAATATTCCAAAACACGTTACATCCAATATAGGGAGAGAATCAGCAATATTGTACATGTATTGGTGTATCTGCAGTTCCTGGGTCCTGAGGAGGAACTACAGGCAGTGCAGCTCCCCCCACCCGTGAGGTTAGTGGGCCTATCCTAGGTGCCCCCCTCCCGTCCCCCATGGGTCCTGAGGAGGAACTACAGGCAGTGCAGCTCTCCCCGCACATGAGGTTAGTGGGTCCATCCTAGGTGCCCCCTCCCGTCCCCCATGGGTCCTGATGAGGAACTACAGGCAGTGCAGCTCCCCCAAACGTGAGGTTAGTGGGCCCATCCTAGGTGCCCCCTCCCGTCCCCCATGGGTCCTGATGAGGAACTACAGGCAGTGCAGCTCCCCCCGCACGTGAGGTTAGTGGGTCCATCCTAGGTACCCCCTCCCGTCCCCCATGGGTCCTGAGGAGGAACTACAGGCAGTGCAGCTCCCCCCACCCGTGAGGTTAGTGGGCCCATCCCAGGTGCCCCCCTCCCGTCCGCCATGGTCCTGAGGAGGAACTACATGCAGTGCAGCTCCCCCAAGTGAGGTTAGGGAGACTATCCTAGGTGCCCCCCTCCTGTCCGCCATGGGTCCTGAGGAGGAACTACAGGCAGTGCAGCTCCCCTCACACATGAGGTTAGTGGGCCCATCCTAGGTGCCCATTGCTGTCCCCCATGGGTCCTGAGGAGGAACTACAGCTCCCCCCGCATGTGAGGTTAGTGGGCCCATCCTATGTGCCCCCTCCCGTCCCCCATGGGTCCTGAGGAGGAACTACAGGCAGTGCAGCTTCCCCCGCCTGTGAGGTTAGTGGGCCCATCCTAGGTGCCCCCCTCCCGTCCCCCACCACAGCAATTCTCTCCTGTAATCCACTGGTTAAATCTCTCACATCACGTGACGGCCGTGACCGGGACAAAAAGCATCATTCCGAATTTTGGTTTTGCAATTTTTTTTACATTTTAATAAAAATAACAAAAAGTTCCCTGCTGGTCTGTCTGCCTTCTTTTGTAAAGCGCTGCGCAAACTGTTGGCGCTATATAAATCCTGTATAATAATAATCCTGAACTTACCGGTCATATTTTCCAAACGGTACCAAAAAAAAAAAAATATCTAAAACTTCCAAAACTGATCAAAGATTATAAAAAGCCAAATGGATGAGAACAGGTAGACAAGGTAAAACAACAACAAAAAAAATACAAAACGCAAAAAAAACAGAAAGAATATAACATGCAAAAAAATAACATAAAAGACAAAAAAAAAAGACAGTAGACAAAACACAAGAGCAAAATTCAACAAACAGGCAGAGAAAACCACCCTGGGAGTCCTTCTGGTGTCCACAGGAAGACCTGTGTGATATCTGAAGGTCGTAGTAGCACAGGCGCCCCGTCTCTGCGCTCCACCGCAGAGTGCATGCGACCTTCCCGCTGCCTACAAAGATTGCATTTATTGACTGAAGGACGCCTCAGTCTCTGACTCTCCTCTGTTCTGAGGTTGCCGGCTCTGCGGGGGTCCCTCTGCCGCCACTTCAAAGCCCCAGGCTGGAGGTGAGCTCTGTGTGACGGCATTTTTTTTAGGTTCTGATGGACGGAACCCCGTGGTGGCACAAAGCGAAGCCGAGACTGAAGAGTGCGGAGAGGAGCCTGAAGCATTTGTTAGAACTGATTTAAAGGGGGAAAAACTCGACTCTACCGGTACCGACATGCTATCTATCTATTATCTATCTATCTATCTATTATCTATCTATTATCTATCTATTATCTATCTATCTATTATCTATCTATCTATCTATCTATCTATCTATCTATCTATCCATCCATTCAGTGGTATCTGATCCTTGGCGATTGCACGGACCGTCACTCGTAAGTGACTTTTTCCATGAATTCTCTTAGCAATTATTTTACAGGGTAGGTTGCCAGGTCTTTCTCCAACCCCCACCATGCAGGAGATCCCACATGGACAGGGATGAAACTAGGACAAGAGCCAATTAACCTTCCAGCATGTCTTTAGAGTGTGGGAGGAGACCAGAGCACCCAGAGGAAACCCACGCAATCACAGGGAGAACATGCAAACTCCATGCAGCGGACACCATGGTCAGGAATCGAACCCATGACCCATTTACTGCAGGGCAGATGTGCTAACCGCTAAGCCACTGTGCCGCCCACCGACATGCTACATTTAGCATTTTCGTAGTATGGACAACAAACAAGGCAAATCGTTTTACAGGTCTCAGCAAAAACACTTAAAAACCTAAAAACTACTCCAACTATTTTTTTTTTCATATGTAGGTCCACTGGAAGCTTTGACAACATAAATAGGTGTCCCAATTGGAGGATTTCCTCCCACCTCCTGCTCTGGTGACAACTATCATTTTGTATTTGGCATCACTCTCCCACTAACCAGGACCAACCGAGAAGGTGGATCTAACAGGTAGCAATACCAATTTTAGTATGTATGAATAGTGCCATGCAGATTTATGCGGGCCATACACGGGTCAAATTTCGATTCTTTCGAAAATCGGAAATTTTGTGCATTTTGTAATCCAGGTGTGCCACCATTGATTTCGAAATTCGACCAACCAAGCCTTTCATTTCACTTCATGTTGCTACAGAAAAGGTTTCGTGGTGAAGAATTTTCTTTTCTTTCCAGGTCACAGCTCATTTATTTTTCAATTACATTTTAGTATATAAGAGAAACAATTGACAGAAGATTGTTACGTTGTATCTAATGCAGGCCATACATGGAACTAATTCAGAATTCATTTTCATTAGAAAATCAAAACTTTGTGCGATTTGTAATGCGATGGCGCCACCATTGATTTCGAAATTCGACCAACCGAGCCTTTCATTTCACCTCATGTTGCTTCAGAAACAAATTTTCATAGTCAAGAATTTTCTTTTTTTTTCCAGGTCACAGCTCACGCTAATTTCTTTTTCAGTTACATTTCTCGCACGACTCTCCCATCACTGATTAGAAATTCGTTCAGTTTTTCGAATAATTTCCAACATGCTCAAGTACTCAAAGTTGATGGTCGCTCAAAAAGTGTCTGTTGCTGTGGCCTCACTAATGGTGCGAAATTCGAATGAAAATTCTTAAGCCGGTCATACATGAATTGAATTTCGAAAGAGTTTTCTTTTCGAAAATCTTTTCTAATGCCCGTACACACGATGAGATTATCGGACAAATGATCGGCCGTTTTGTTTCCCCTGCTAGTCTCACATCAAAAGTGAAAAGGTTACTAAAGAAAAGAAAATTCTCCTATGAAAGAAAAGAATTTCGAAAGTGATGTCATGTATTGTATTTTCAGACGACTACTGTACTGATTAAAGGAAAATCGTACGATCTGGTATTGTACAAGAAAAATTTTTGCCCGTGTCCCTTCGGATATTGTCGTACGAATCGTCATGATTAGCTCTCGAAAGCTGTGTACTAACGATCCGATTATCGGACGATCGGTCTTCATAGGAACATTTTCATACGATTTTCTTATAGTGTGTATGGAACATTAGACTTTTCGTTCAAATTTCGCACCTTTAGTGGGTTACAGAAATGGCCAATTTTTGTGTGACCATCGAATTTGAGTGATCGGGCATGTTGGAAATTTTTTGAAAAACCAATGAATTTCGAATCAATGATGGAAGGATTGTGCGGAAAATATAAATGAAAAAGAAATGAGCGTGAGCTGTGACCTGGACAGAAAAGAAAATTCTTAGCCACCAAAATTCTTTTCTGTAGCAACATGAGGAGAAATGAAAGGCTTGGTCGGTCAAATTTCGAAATCAATGTTGGTACCATCGGATTACAGAATGCACAAAAGTTTTGATTTTCTAATGAAAATTAATTTTGAATTCGACCCGTGTATTGCCTGCATTAGATACAATGTAACAATCTTCTGTCAATTGTTTCTCTTATATACTGAAACGTGTATTGCCTGCATTAGATACAATGTAACAATCTTCTGTCAATTGTTTCTTATATACTTACCCGTGTATGGCCTGCATTAGATACAATGTAACAATCTTCTGTCAATTGTTTCTTATATACTTACCCATGTATTGCCTGCATTAGATACAATGTAACAATCTTCTGTCAATTGTTTCTTATATACTTACCCGTGTATGGCCTGCATTAGATACAATGTAACAATCTTCTGTCAATTGTTTCTTATATACTTACCCGTGTATTGCCTGCATTAGATACAATGTAACAATCTTCTGTCAATTGTTTCTTATATACTGACCCGTGTATGGCCTGCATTAGATACAATGTAACAATCTTCTGTCAATTGTTTCTCTTATATACTGACCCATGTATGGCCTGCATTAGATACAATGTAACAATCTTCTGTCAATTGTTTCTCTTATATACTGACCCATGTATGGCCTGCATTAAATACAATGTAACAATCTTCTGTCAATTGTTTCTCTTATATACTGACCCGTGTATGGCCTGCATTAGAAACAATGTAACAATCTTCTGTCAATTGTTTCTCTTATATACTGACCCGTGTATGGCCTGCATTAGAAACAATGTAACAATCTTCTGTCAATTGTTTCTCTTATATACTGACCCGTGTATGGCCTGCATTAGATACAATGTAACAATCTTCTGTCAATTGTTTCTCTTATATACTGACCCATGTATGGCCTGCATTAGATACAATGTAACAATCTTCTGTCAATTGTTTCTCTTATATACTGACCCATGTATGGCCTGCATTAGATACAATGTAACAATCTTCTGTCAATTGTTTCTCTTATATACTGACCCGTGTATGGCCTGCATTAGATACAATGTAACAATCTTCTGTCAATTGTTTCTCTTATATACTGAAACGATCCGGCAAGATAAGGAAAAAATATCTGAAACCAGCAAATGTATCTTCATCTTCTTCTATTTTACTGAAGTCATCCTAAAAATGTACAATGGCAGCGCAATCGCAGGATTTGTTTTGCGCCCGTGTTATGAACAAATAGCGATTAGTGGAATCGCTGGTCTTTCGGACAGGGCCTCACCCCCCCCCCCCCATGTCCTTTCCCCGAAGACCCTGTTTGTTTTGATATCAGCAGCTGGATTAGTTGGGGAATGAACAGCTGAACAAACCCGGCTGTGCCAGAGGAGTTGTTGAAGAACTCTCAGTAAGTGACGCCCCGCAGGGCTGTGCCGCCACGGCTGATCGGCGGCTGCATGTAGGCGGCAGAGCGTGGAAAATGGGGCATTTGATAGGCCGGGGCGTTGCGCTCTTTGCGGCGGCACCCGAGGGGCCCCCAAGCGCAGGACAATAAAAATGAATGCCCTATTGTACGTCCGGCTGGTGATAATTTGTCTCTCTACGGCTAAATATTAGTTTTACGATATTGGCAGGAGCTGCAGCGCTCGCAGCAATCAGGAGTGTTTGTTCTTGGCAGGAAAAATCAGCAGAAATTCGGATACAAATCCGCTTTCACAACCTTCCGATTTATTTACTGTACAGGAATCTCAGCAAGGAGCCCATTATATGGGAGAGAATTCACCTACTCAGTCCCAAAAAATCCAGCCAGGAATGAGGGACAACCACGAGGCATGAGGCTCTATGAATGAGGGACAACCACGAGGCATGAGGCGCTATGAATGAGGGACAACCACGAGGCATGAGGCGCTATGAATGAGGGACAACCACGAGGCATGAGGCGCTATGAATGAGGGACAACCACGAGGCATGAGGCTCTATGAATGGGGGACAACCACGAGGTATGAGGCGCTATGAATGAGGGACAACCACGAGGCATGAGGCGCTATGAATGAGGGACAACCACGAGGAATGAGGCGTTATGAATAAGGGGCAACCATGAGGCAGGAGGCGCTATGAATGTGGGACAACCACGAGGCATGAGGCGTTATGAATGTGGGACAACCAAGAGTCATGAGGCGCTATGAATGAGGGACAACCACGAGGCATGAGGTGCTATGAATGAGGGACAACCACGAGGTATGAGGCGCTATGAATGAGGGACAACCACGAGGCATGAGGCGCTATGAATGAGGGACAACCACGAGGCATGAGGCGCTATGAATGAGGGACAACCACGAGGCATGAGGCGCTATGAATGAGGGACAACCACGAGGCATGAGGCGCTATGAATGAGGGACAACCACGAGGCATGAGGCTCTATGAATGAGGGACAACCACGAGGCATGAGGCGCTATGAATGAGGGACAACCACGAGGCATGAGGCGTTATGAATGAGGGACAACCACGAGGAATGAGGCGTTATGAATAAGGGGCAACCATGAGGCAGGAGGCGCTATGAATGTGGGACAACCAAGAGTCATGAGGCGCTATGAATGAGGGACAACCATGAGGCACTATGAATGAGGGACAACCATGAGGCGCTATGAATGAGGGACAACCATGAGGTGCTATGAATGAGGGACAACCATGAGGCACGATGAATGAGGGACAACCATGAGGCACGATGAATGAGGGACAACCATGATGCACAATGAATGAGGGACAACCATGATGCACGATGAATGAGGGACAACCATGGGGTGCTATGAATGAGGGACAACCATGAGGTGCTATGAATAAGGCACAACCACAAGGCATGGGGCGCTATGAATGAGGGACAACCATGAGGCTCTATAAATGAGGGACAACCATGAGGTGCTATGAATGAGGGACAACCACAAGGCTTGGGGCGCTATGAATGAGGGACAACCATGAGGCTCTATAAATGAGGGACAACCACGAGGCATGAGGTGCAATAAATGAGGGACAACCACGAGGCATGAGGTGCAATGAATGAGGGACAACCATTAGGCATTAGTTGCTATGAATACGGGACAACCATAAGATGCCATGATTGAGGCAGAACCATGAGGAGCTATGAATGAGGGTTAACCACGAGGCATGAGGTGCTTTGAATGATGGACAACCATGAGGCTCTTTGAATGATTAAAGGAAAATTGTATGATCTGGTATTGTACGAGAAAAATTTTTGCACTTGTCCCTTCGGATATTGTCGTACGAATTGTCATGATTAGCTCTCGAAAGCTGTGTACTAACGATCCGATTATCGGACGATCGGTCTTCATAGGAACATTTTCATACGATTTTCTTATAGTGTGTATGGAACATTAGACTTTTCGTTCAAATTTCGCACCTTTAGTGGGTTACAGAAATGGCCAATTTTCGTGTGACCATCGAATTTGAGTGATCGGGCATGATGTAAATTTTTTGAAAAACCACTGAATTTCGAATCAATGATGGAAGGATTGTGCGGAAAATATAAATGAAAAAGAAATGAGCGTGAGCTGTGACCTGGACAGAAAAGAAAATTCTTAGCCACCAAAATTCTTTTCTGTAGCAACATGAGGAGAAATGAAAGGCTTGATCGGTCGAATTTCGAAATCAATGTTGGTACCATCGGATTACAGAATGCACAAAAGTTTTGATTTTCTAATGAAAATTAATTCTGAATTCGACCCGTGTATTGCCTGCATTAGATACAATGTAACAATCTTCTGTCAATTGTTTCTCTTATATACTGACCCATGTATGGCCTGCATTAGATACAATGTAACAATCTTCTGTCAATTGTTTCTCTTATATACTGACCCGTGTATGGCCTGCATTAGATACAATGTAACAATGAACCACAAGGCATGGGGCACTATGAATGAGGGACAACCATCAGGTGCTATGAATGAGGGACAACCACAAGGCATGGGGCGCTATGAATGAGGGACAACCATGAGGCTCTATAAATGAGGGACAACCACGAGGCATGAGGTGCAATGAATGAGGGACAACCATTAGGCATTAGTTGCTATGAATACGGGACAACCATAAGATGCCATGATTGAGGCAGAACCATGAGGCGCTATGAATGAGGGTTAACCCCGAGGCATGAGGTGCTTTGAATGATGGACAACCATGAGGCTCTTTGAATGAGGGACAACCATGAGGTGCTTTGAATAAGTTACAACCACAAGTCATGAAGTGCTTGCAATGAGGGACAACCATGAGGCACTCTAAATGGTGGACAACCGTGAGGCATAGGGCACTATCAATCAAGGACAACCACAAGCATGAGGCACTGTCGATGAATGAGAACTACAAGAAATAATGTGCTAGCAATGAGAGAATGAGTACAAGGAATGAGGGAAAACGACACAGCTTTAGGCACTAGAAATAATGGATAACAACTAGGAATGAGGAACAATGACGAGGAATGAGGCATTAGGTATGGGGAACAAAGAGGAGTCTTGTGACTGTAGACAGATGCGGCACTAGGAATGAAGGAAAACGATGAGGCATGGGGCCTGAGAATGAAACAGATAAGGCACTAGGAATTAAAAAAAACAATGAGGCATGGGGTCCTGGAAGCGAAACAGATGAGGCACTAGGAATGACGATGAGGCACGGGGTCCTGGAAGCGAAACAGATGAGGCACTAGGAATGACGATGAGGCATGGGGTCCTGGAAGCGAAACAGATGAGGCACTAGGAATGAAGGAAAACGATGAGGCATAGGGCCCTGGGAATGAAACAGATGAGGCACTAGGAATGACGATGAGGCATGGGGCCCTGGGAATGAAACAGTTGAGGCACTAGGAATGAAGGAAAATGATGAGGCATGGGGCCCTGGGAATGAAACAGATGAGGCACTAGGACTGAAGGAAAACGATGAGGCATGGGGCCCTGGGAATGAAACAGATGAGGCACTAGGAATGACGATGAGGCATGGGGTTCTGGGAGTGAAACAGATGAGGCACTAGGAATGACGATGAGGCATGGGGTTCTGGGAGTGAAATAGATAAGGCACTAGGAATGAAGGAAAACAATGAGACATGGGGTCCTGGGAGCGAACCAAATGCGGCACTAGGAATGAAGGAAAATGATGAGGGATGGGGACCTGGGAATGAAACAAAACGATGAGGCATGGGGCCTTGGGAATTATACAGATGAGCCACTAGGAATGCCGATGAGGTATGGGGTCCTGGGAGCGAAAAAGATGAGGCACTAGGAATGAAGGAAAACAATGAGGCATGGGGCCCTTACTTAGAATGAGAACCAACAATGAGGTACTAAACTGAGAAATGATGATGAGGCATTAGGAATGAGGGGCAATAATGAGGCACTAGGGATAAGGGACAACTATTCTAGGGATGAAGGACAATGATGAGGCACTAGGAATAAGAGACAACTATTCTACGGAGGAAGGACAACGATGAGGCACTAGGGATAAGGGACAACTATTCTAAGGAGGAAGGACAACGATGAGGCACTAGGAATAAGAGACAACTATTCTAGGGATGAAGGACAACGATGAGGCACTAGGAATAAGAGACAACTATTCTAGGGATGAAGGACAACGATGAGGCACTAGGGATAAGGGACAACTATTCTAAGGAGGAAGGACAACGATGAGGCACTAGGGATAAGGGACAACTATTCTAAGGAGGAAGGACAACGATGAGGCACTAGGGATAAGAGACAACTATTCTAGGGATGAAGGACAACGATGAGGCACTAGGGATAAGGGACAACTATTCTAGGGATGAAGGACAACGATGAGGCACTAGGGATAAGGGACAACTATTGTACGGAGGAAGGACAACGATGAGGCACTAGGAATAAGAGACAACTATTCTAGGGATGAAGGACAACGATGAGGCACTAGGGATAAGGGACAACTATTCTAGGGATGAAGGACAACGATGAGGCACTAGGGATAAGGGACAACTATTCTAGGGATGAAGGACAACGATGAGGCACTAGGGATAAGGGACAACTATTCTAGGGATGAAGGACAACGATGAGGCACTAGGAATAAGAGACAACTATTCTAGGGATGCAGGACAACGATGAGGCACTAGGGATAAGGGACAACTATTCTAGGGATGAAGGACAACGATGAGGCACTAGGAATAAGAGACAACTATTCTAGGGATGAAGGACAACGATGAGGCACTAGGAATAAGGGACAACTATTCTAGGGATGAAGGACAACGATGAGGCACTAGGGATAAGGGACAACTATTCTAGGGATGAAGGACAACGATGAGGCACTAGGGATAAGGGACAACTATTCTAGGGATGAAGGACAACGATGAGGCACTAGGAATAAGAGACAACTATTCTAGGGATGAAGGACAACGATGAGGCACTAGGAATAAGAGACAACTATTCTAGGGATGCAGGACAACGATGAGGCACTAGGGATAAGGGACAACTATTCTAGGGATGCAGGACAACGATGAGGCACTAGGTATATATAGTATATTAACACCATAGCGGACTGTAACCTCTTTTCCAGAACAGGAAGCGGTGAGAAACCCGACATTTTTACTGGTGTTGTGTTGTCCTAGTGACACCAGTGCCCTTATTCCTTGCAAAGGTGTCACATGAACAGGAAGTGAGGGAGAATCTCCCCAAAGGGGGCACAGACAGGAATAAACACCTGACAGAAACATGAACCCTTCCCCACTCCATCCTAAACTAAAGAGAAACATTGTGGCTGGAGCCGAGCTGTAAAGATACAAAGTATCTGTGTGAGGAAGATCTGTTGTCGGTGTTCCAGTAAATGTCTCATTCTGGGAATCTGTGTGACAATACGACTCTCAGGCGAGAAGAGGAACAATTCTTTCCCTTCCGCTCATATATACACACAAAAGGTAAGTGATGGAGGGTGAGCTCAGAACATCCCCAATACTTCTGTCACTAAGGATACAAATTTGCCAATGTAAACCCATAATTCTCCTCCGGTGAAAGGCCGGTGATGTTTGACTCCCGGCAGGAGCCTTGCTCTGTGAATGGCGCCATAACAGAAAACCGATAAGGAACGGTATTGTTTCTGGAAGGACTGGGCTTGATTCAGCCTTTTAAAGACGCAGCTCCCTCACGCTGAATTATCGGTGAGACATTAATTGTACAGTAAAATGTGCGATTTGACCCCTAGCAAAGAAGGCCGCCGATTCCCCGCAGGACAGGCTCCGGGCCGCGAGGCCGCCATAATCTGAGACTAAATCTAATACAAAACAGATGTGACGGGAAGAGGCTGGAGAAGGAAGGAGGCTCGTTTTATGGAGAGTTTGGTTTGATGGAGCAAATGGCATTTTTTTTGTTTTTGTGGTTGTTAGGTGTATGGATATCACAGAACATTTGTATCAAGACCGATCCGAGCCCGTCAGAACCGCTGGTCTATCACAAGGTGTGTATATAAATACCTACAATCAACAACTCTTTTTTGTTTCTTTTTGGTCAATTAAATATACCATTGTAAGTGCCGAGAGTTCCTGTTGATCCTGCCAGAAATCTTGTGAGCTGTAAACTCACTGTGCACAAGGAGAGGCTATGGAAATGTGGAGGCAGCAGAAGAGGAGGTGTTATGGAGATGAGGAGGAGCTATGGGAATGAGGGGGGGGGCAGAAGAGGAGGGGTTATGGAGATTATGAGGGGCTATGGAAATAGGAGGCAGAAGAGGAGGGGTTACGGAGATAAGGAGGGGCTATGGAAATGAAGAGGGGGCAGAAGAGGAGGGGATATGGAGATGACAAGGGGCTATGGAAATGAGGAGGGGGCAGAAGAGGAGGGGTTGTGGAGAAGAGGAGGGGCTATAGAAATGAGGAGGGGGCAGAAGAGGAGGGGTTGTGGAGATGAGATGGGGCTATGGAAATGAGGAGGTGGCAGAAGAGGAGGGGCTATGGAGATGAGATGGGGCTATGGAAATGAGGAGGTGGCAGAAGAGGAGGGGTTATGGAGATGAGGGGCTATGGAAATGAGGAGGTGGCAGAAGAGGAGGGGTATGGTGATGAGGAGGAGCTATGGGAATGAGGAGGGGCTATGGGAATGAGGAGGGGCTATGGGAATGAGGAGGGGGCGGAAGAGGAGGGGTTATGGTGAGGAGGAGGGGCTATGGAAATGAGGAGGGGGCAGAAGAGGAAAGGTTATGGAGATGAGGAGGGGCTATGGAAATGAGGAGGTGGCAGAAGAGGAGGGGTTATGGTGAGGAGGTGGCAGAAAAGGAGGGGTTATGGAGATGAGGAGGGGCAGAAGAGGAGGGGTTATGGAAATGAGGGTCTATGGAAATTAGGAGGGGGCAGAAGAGGAGAGGTTATGGACATGGAGTGGGGGGAGGAGATGAGGAGGAGTTATCAAGATGGAGTGCGGAAGGAGATGAGGAGGGGTTATGAAGATAAAGTGGGGGGAGGAGATGAGGAGGGGTTCTGAAGATAAAGTGGGGGGGGGGAGATGAGGAGGGGTTCTGAAGATAAAGTGGGGGGGGGGATGAGGAGGGGTTCTGAAGAGGAAATAGTCTTAAGGCCCATACGCACAGTAAGAAAAATTGCAGAGCTATTCGTCCAGCAAAACTACATGTACATTTGTCCTGTGGGGCAAAATCTAATGTTCTCATGCTCTTTCCTCTATAATTCGATCATAAATATTTTGTTATATTATTCATAACGCAGAGCAGGAGCAGAATTAACAACACTTAGTATCTGGCAGCAAGTAAAGCAAAGCACTGATGCAAAGTGTACTTTGCAGAGGAGAGACTAAATACCTGCCCAGCAGCCAGCATCAGATGGAAACTGATTACTACAAGTTGCTGGGAGACACAGACTGGTGGACACTGGAACTACAACTATCCACTCTGGGAAGCACAGTGCCATAAGCAGGTGATTTAGGTCCTGACACCTATGTTTTATGTTGAATGATTAACATTCGACCTGTAGAGGAAATAGCCTAAGAACATTCAGTTTTGCCCCATTTGTGTAGAATAAATGTACCAGCAGTTTGGCTGGACAAATAGCTATGCTATTTTTTTTTTTTTACAAATACTCAAGTGAAACTAAGCAGGCTCAAGGTGGCGGTCCTTATGTGCCTAGTGTCCTGTAGGGGGGCAGTAAAACCCTAGGCTGCTTATTATTTTCATGAAGCTGTGTCCATCAATGGACGACAGAGAAGTCTGTGCAATGGAAAGCAGACAGAAAAAAAATTAATGGACGTTATTTTAACCTTGAATCCTCTCGAGAACATTAAAATTCTTTACTTTTACACTTTATGCATTTTTTTTTAAAAACCTTTTAGGCTGAAAACTTTTTTAGGATTCTTTCCCCCATAAAGCATTTAACTGATTTCTGATCCTGAATTCGTTTTTTTTTAGATCTCTGTGAATCCTTTTTGCTATTTTACGGTTGCTGGATGCCTGGAAAATGCTAAGCCGCCTGTTAGGTAAAAAAAAAACTACAAAATGAAAAATGGCGGCGCGTACTAACCCATACAAAGCATCTGCTGGCAACCGTGGTCTTGTAAAACGAGGGATATGTTGGAGAGACGGCGAAGCTGGCATGCGCTCAAATACCGCACGTTTCATTTTTTCGTTTTTTTTTTTTACTCGAACACACAACTGGGTTTGGCGAGATCAGATTTGCAGCCACCGTGGCTGTTTTGCATTAATGGCGGGTCACAGGTTAAATACAGCAGAAGCTCAGGAATTTCTGCTTCATTTTCTTTTTTTTCTCCTTCGATGTGCCTTGACTGCGGGTCCTGCCACAACACACGCTCGCAGAGGAGCAGCGGGGTTAAGTAACTTGCTAAGACCCATGAAGGCTGTGTCAGGGGCTGATTTTGAGCGCAGGCGTCAGCTTGATGTTCAGGAGGAGGAGGCGCAAAGCCGCGGGGACGGTCGGAGGAACTAGACCAAATGCAGAAGGAAACTCTCAGGGAGAGTGAAGCTGAACTCCAACTTATTTGAATGAATTTCTCAACAGCCACAAAGGATACAAATCTGCCATCAAATGTCTTTGCGTATCCAGATATTACCCGGTGACCAGATTGCTGAGCTGTACATAGCCTGTGCTGACAGCAGAGCTGTAGGAGGGGCCCAGCAAGGCTCCACCCACTACAGGAGGGGGCGGGGGCAAGACCAGTCCCCCTGCACAAGCAGAGAGAGCAGCAGCGAGCGGTCTTTATTCCAGGAAGTTTCGCACTGGATGACTGCACAGATCTAGAAGAAATACACAAATCAAAGATTTCCCAGCAGCCAGCATCAACAGACTCAACAGTAGACCCCTAACTTGACAGTAGATCATTTGACCCCCCACACAACATAAGCCCCCCCAGCAATAATAGATTCCACACCAACAATAGATTTTGGCAGCAACAATAGACCACCATGCAAAAATAGATCACTAAGTAGATGCCTTCCTGCAACAATAGACCCCCAGCAGCCAGCAACAGTAGACCCCTCACTCTCCACAGCAGATACCTTCTAGCAACAATTGACCCCCCCCTCAACATAAGCCCCACCCCAGCAACAATGGATTCCCTAACAACAACAATAGACCACCATGCAAAAATAGACCCCCCCCCCAGCAACTATAGACAGCCACACTAAATAGGTGTCTTCCAGCAACAATAGACCCCCAGCAGCCAGCATCAGTAGACCCCCCTCCCTCCATAACAGATACCCTCTAGCAACAATTGACCCCCCTCCCCCAGCAACAATAGATTCCCCACCAACAACAATAGACCTTGGCAGCAACAATAGACCACCATGCAAAAATAGATCCCACCAGCAACAATAGGCCACCCAGCAGCCAGCATTCATAGACCCTCCAGGACACCCCTGCACCCTTTGCCATTACATAGATTCAGTGCTGGAGGTGCCGGAACTGTGTTCCCCCGCGTCCCCACTGAAAAAAAGCCCTGGTCTGGAGTGGCTTCCCGATAGTGACAATGATGGACCATGCATGACCAACGTGTGTCAGCCACACCACTCGTGATCTTCAACAGGGGCACATGTGGCAGGGTGACAAAGCAGGAGCACAAATGGATGGCAGTTGTCACCCCTTAACAGGAAGTGCCTGAATAGGGATCCTCATGGCAGGGTCACCAGGGATTATTTAACAAAAGCTACAGATTTAAAAAGATTAACATCACATTTAGCATCCAATCAAAAAAGCCGCTGAGTTACAACATGGCAGCTGGTGTGCTGCGCGGTCCAGCTAGATGAATGCAGTGCTGATGCACCGATCCGAGCGCATTGCAAGGTTCACCTTTTTTTAATGAACTTGAAATGTCACACAGTGGGAACCTAACCCAAAAGGGGAAGTTCCGTTTGTTTGCAGCCTCCCCCCCTCCAATACCACATTTGGCACTTTTCTGGGGGGGCCAGCAGGTACCTGCTTTTGAAAGGTACCCACTTCCGCCATGGCGATCTGAGCCGGAGGTTCAGCCCCCACGCTTCACAGGTCGCAGATGACTGCGGGACCATTCACAAAGAACAGCGCGCTTCGCGCATGTGCAGTAGGAAACCAGCTGTGAAGCCGCAAAGCAGGTTTCCCTTACTTAAGATGGCGGCGCCAGCACCCGAAGCCAATTGAAGAACTGGCTTGGTGTGAGGACATCGCTGGATCCCTGGATGGGTAAGCATCCTTATATTAAAATTCAGCAGCCACAGTATTTGTAGCTGCTGACTTTTTTTTTTTTGGGGGGGGGAGCCTGGAGCTCCACTTTGTGTTCTTTTGGCTGCCATGGGGTGGATTGCGTCACACTGCGTTGTGCTGAAAAAAAAAAGTATGGCCGGCTGTATTTTTTGTTAAGCGCACACCAAGGCAAAGCGGTGGCTTGACCGTGGCACATAGGAGACGAGGCATATTGCTTTGCCTTACAATGAGACTGCGCTGGAATAGCCGCCCAATGCAGTCCCACCGCATCTGATGTAAATGGACCCACTGGGGGAGACTTACTAAAACTGGTGCACTCAGAATTGGGTGCAGCTGTGCATGGCAGCCATCTACTAGAATTAAACGGCCATGACATCACGGGGTGGATTTACTAAAACTGGTGCCCTCAGAATCGGGTGCAGCTGTGCATGGCGGCCATCTACTAGAATTAAACGGCCATGACATCACGGGGTGGATTTACTAAAACTGGTGCCCTCAGAATTGGGTGCAGCTGTGCATGGCGGCCATCTACTAGAATTAAACGGCCATGACATCACGGGGTGTATTTACTAAAACTGGTGCCCTCAGAATCGGGTGCAGCTGTGCATGGCAGCCATCTACTAGAATTAAACGGCCACGACATCACTGGGTGAATTTACTGAAACTGGTGCCCTCAGAATCGGGTGCAGCTGTGCATGGTGGCCATCTACTAGAATTAAATGGCCATGACATCACGGGGTGAATTTACTGAAACTGGTGCCCTCAGAATCGGGTGCAGCTGTGCATGGTGGCCATCTACTAGAATTAAATGGCCATGACATCACGGGGTGGATTTACTGAAACTGGTGCCCTCAGAATCGGGTGCAGCTGTGCATGGCGGCCATCTACTAGAATTAAACGGCCATGACATCACGGGGTGGATTTACTAAAACTGGTGCCCTCAGAATTGGGTGCAGCTGTGCATGGCGGCCATCTACTAGAATTAAACGGCCATGACATCACGGGGTGTATTTACTAAAACTGGTGCCCTCAGAATCGGGTGCAGCTGTGCATGGCAGCCATCTACTAGAATTAAACGGCCACGACATCACTGGGTGAATTTACTGAAACTGGTGCCCTCAGAATCGGGTGCAGCTGTGCATGGTGGCCATCTACTAGAATTAAATGGCCATGACATCACGGGGTGAATTTACTGAAACTGGTGCCCTCAGAATCGGGTGCAGCTGTGCATGGTGGCCATCTACTAGAATTAAATGGCCATGACATCATGGGGTGGATTTGCTGAAACTGGTGCAGCTGTGCATGGCAGCCAATCAGCTTCTAACTTCAGCTCGTTCGATGAAGCTTTGACAATAAAACCTGGAAGCTGATTGGATACTATGCAGAGCTGCAACAGATTTTGCGCCCTCCACTTTTTCTCCCCCAATGTCCATGCCGAGCAATCGACAGCCTGTCACCTGCAATGGGATAATGAACATAAATCCTGATTGGCTGCCTTGGGCAATTTGCAGTACAGAAGGTAAGAACCCCCCCTGTCCCCCCATCCCCAATAACTGGAACAAGAAAAGTCTCCAAAATTCCAGATCCGATGTTTCCTATCGCCCATAAGTAGGATTTTCTCAGATGAATAGTTAGCATATGTTTCTAAATCTCTGTATGGACTCCAAATCATCTCCTGCCGAAATCGCTGCGAGCCCAGAATTTACCCCCCCCCACTCCCACCCCCAGCTGTAACCGGCAGGATGAGGAACCTTGGATGAATTAAACCCTCAACAAGCATAATAAAACCAAGCAGTGACCTTATCAAGATGGGCCCCCGACCATCAACCAGACCGCCACCCAGCGCAGACGACCGCCACCGCGTTTGATAAATCTTTCCAGGGTGATTGGATGTCAGAAGCCCTGCCTGTCCCCGCTCCATCCTAACCCTTCATAGCGGATCGTGATCTGAAAATTAGGGATTTGGGGGGTCTTAAAGACCGTAAAGAGGACCTGTCATTCCTTATTTCTATCACAAGGGACGTTTACCTCGATAGGAATAAAAGTGATAGAAAAAATTCAAATTAAAAGGGACAGTGTACAAATTTAAAAAAAAGTAAACATTTTTAAAGTGCTACCGTTCCTCCGAGCAAACGCATACGTAGATCGCGCACGCCTATTTAAATGGTGTTCGCACCACACACGTGAGGTATGTTATAGCGAGAGCCATTATTCTAGCGTCAGACCTCCTCTGTCACTCTAAACTGGTAAGCTCGACTATGGAGATTTTTAAGTATCATAGTTTGTCGCCACGAGCGCGCAATTCTAAAGTGTGACTTGTTAGGGATCCATTCACTCAGCGTGACATCGTCTTATTTTTTTTACCAAAAATTTGGGATGTATATGTAGTGCTTACGATATTCCTGATGTACACGCATAGACCAGGCCCATTTACACATGAACCCTCACACCTAAGCGTTTTCTGCAACGGATGCGTTTCTGATGCATTTTTGGCTCATTCCGGGTGCGTTTTTGATACGTTTTTGGCTTGTTCCGGTGCGTTTTTTAATGCATTTGAGTAGATTTTTTCCCCTCTGTTTTTCAATTTAAATAGGGACGTGTGCATTCCAGTGCATTTTTGGTGAAATTTGGTGTGTTCCGGTGCATTTTTGATGCATTTTACCACGTTCCAGTACAATTCTGTGCAGAAAAAATGCAGCCTGTTCTACTTTTTTTTTCTGCAACCGGAACGCACTGGAACTTCCAGCACTGATGTGAACTATGACACTGACAACCATATCACCGACTTTCTGTGTGTTTTGGAAGCAGAAAAAAAAGCAACTGAAACGCATGTGTGTGAACTGGCTCTAAAAGGAAGGTTATCAAGAATATATTGTGTTTTGTTTTGTTTTTTTTTTGCATTAAAGTGTATTTTTTTCCAAAAAAAATTACGTTTGAAAGACTGTTGCGTGAATATCGTATGACATAAAAAATTGCTACGACCGCCATTTTATTCTCCAGGGTCTCTGCTAACAAGATAAATAAATACATTTTTTGGGGTTCTAAGTAATTTTCTAACAAAAAATGCAGATTTTTACTGTCAGAATAGGCCTGGACTTCAAGTGGTTACATTTTTGACAATCCATACCGCCAGCTCAATGGACGCCCTTGACTCATGTGACCTCCTGCGATTAGGAGGGAGAC
This sequence comes from Staurois parvus, assembly GCF_062004578.1. Lineage (NCBI taxonomy): Eukaryota > Metazoa > Chordata > Amphibia > Anura > Ranidae > Staurois > Staurois parvus. The sequence continues at coordinate 328,355 of NW_028318495.1, read as the reverse complement.
GCATTGTTTCCACAGCCATCAAACGCTCAGGAACATTTGTTATTGGAAAATGACGGGAAACGCACCACGCGATGAAAGACGCGAGCACGCCGCTGCAACATCCACTCCGGCATCCAAGGAGTGGAAAACGATTAGAGGGCTTTTTTTTTTTTCTCTGCTACATCAATAAACTGCCGGAGTCACCCGTCCACAAAGCCAAACATCAGCAGAGGGCCTGCGGGGCGAACTTTCCTAATGGCCCTAAATTATTCTGTCAACTCAAAACAAGACTTTGTAACTTCAGCGCCAAAGGCGAGCCGCATTCCCGCGGTTATTACCATCACCGCTCACTGCGAATAATTCATGATTCACTATCGTCACAGGAATACCAGCAATGTCACCGGAGCACGCACCCCGGGGCCTGGGAGGGGCTCACAATTAGGAAAATAATAAGCAAAAAAAAATGTACTATGATCTTTTGTTTTTTGTATCTTTTATTTGTTATTTGTTTTTTAAATAAAAAGACTACAAAGTGTAAAGAAGGTAAACAGTACACATTGTTACGTATATGACTGCAGCCTAATGCCGGCCACAGACGGGTTGAAAATCGGCTGATTCTTCAGCCAGTTAGTGGGTTAATTGGTCGTCCATTTTTTGGGTTTTTTGTACAGTTTTTTTATCGGTCAGTTGGAAAATTCAGAATGATGGGCAAATCGGCCGATCGTTTTACCGATAAACAATCTGCGCATGGGCTGTGACCTGCAAGGTTGCCAGCATTCTTTTTACTGTAAATACACACACACATGTATATGTATATGTATGTATGTATGTATATATATATATATATATATATATATTGTTTCTGAAAGTCCAAAATTAAATTGTATTCCTAGAAAAGGTAATGAGGTTCTAAAAAGGTTCTTTAAAATTTTCTATTTTCCAAGCAAAGATAGGTTTATAGGAGTAGAAAAAAACAGTTGTTTCAGCAGATAAGAAGAGAAGGAAAAAGAAGAAGGATGAAGATGAGGAAGAAGGTGAAGAAGAAGGAAGAAGATGAAGAAGAAGATCACATTCTGCTAAAGTGAATGGATGATAGGAATGGGAGACACCTGAATCCTTCCTACGAACTGTCAGTCCAGTCCGCTATTATATTTTATATGAAAGTCTTGCGGTTGCAACAAATGTATCCAAATAAAAACATTGTAATCCAAATAATGTATTTGTATTGCTGGCACATTGTATGGTGTGCTCCCCTGTCTCAGTCTAATGCCGACCAGACGGGTCGAATATCGGGCGATTTTTTTAAGTTGGTGGTAACGTCGGCTGATCGAACAACCGATTTTTCTTTTTTTTTTTTTAAATCGGCTGATGTTTGACCCGTCTATGGCCTGCTTAACCCACCAAAAACAAAGTGTTCCAATGTGTCCTATGACAGTTTTAAAGCTACATATAGTGTTTTGTTGTATCTGTTTGATATGCACCAAAAATACCCGTGGATCCCGCTAGAAAATGTGTGAGCTGTTCACTTCCTGTGCATAAAGAGGGGTTAAGGAGATGGGGGGGGGGGCAGGCGGTGAGGATATGGAGATGAGGAATAGGGTCTCTGGTTAGGAGAGGAAACAGGATGGGAAGAGATCCGTGGTTTGGGTTTTTTTTTGTTATCCATTAAAAATGGAGTAGGCAGGGCTGACACCACCTGCTTAGGGGCTCAGAGCTGTGCTGCCAGGACACAGAGGAAGGTAGGCGCACATTATATTTCTGGCATATCAGCAGGTTGTTGTTGTTTTGGGGTTTTTTTGCATTTTAGTGTGTTATAAAAAGACAACAATGGTGTATTCCAAAGATGTATTAAGTTGTTTGTTTGTTTTTTTTGCCTTGGAATACACTTTACTGTAGATGTAAACCTCACCGGGGGGCCATTTAGCTTGCTCTGTATATCATACACAATTGCTGTTTTTTTAAATAAAATAATTGTTTTCATGTCTTTGTCATCTTTGGTTGCGTCTCGGTGCTGCTGCTCTCTTGCATCCTCTTTGCAGCCTTATGTAAAGGGGTCTCTGATTTTGACTCTGAAGGGGACACTAATGTTAAAGAGAATCTAATGGGGAACCCCATGTAAGGGGGACTCTGATCGGTATTCTGCTGTAAGGGGGACTCTGAAGTAAAGAGGACACTGATGGGGACCCTGACATAAGGGGGGACTCTGAAGGGGACCCTAATATTAAAGAAAATCTAATGGGGACCCTGATGTAAGGGGGACTTTGATAGGGATTCTGCTGTAAAGGGGACTCTGATGGGGGCCCTAAAGTAAAAGAGAATCTAATGGGGACCCCAATGTAAAGGGGACTCTGATGGGGATTCTGCTTTAAAGGGGACTCTGATGGGAACTATGACGTAAAGAGGACACCGATGGGGACCCTGACGTAAGGGAGTACTCTGATGAGGACTTTGACATAAAGGGGGCTCTGTTGGGTACCTTTATGTAAGGGGGTTCTCTGATGTTGATCCTGATGTGATGGGGTCTCTGAAATACAGAGGACACTGATGGGGAGCCTGACATAAAGGGGACTCTGACAGGGACACTGAAGGGGACCCTAATGTTAAAGAGAATCTAATGGGTACCGCAATGTAAAGGTAACTCTGATGGGGATTCTGCTGTAAAAGGGACTCTGATGGGGACTATGAGGTAAAAATGACACTGATGAGGACCCTGACATAAGGAGGGACTCTTAAAGGGACACTGAAGGGGACCCTATTGTTAAAAAGAATCTAATGGGGACCGCGATGTAAAGGGAACTCTGATGGGGATTCTGCTGTAAAGGGGACTCTGATGGGGACTATGAAGTAAAGAGGACACTGATGGGGACCCTGAAATAAGGGAGGACTCTGATGAGGACTTTAACATAACGGGGGCTCTGATGGGTACCCTTATGTAAGGGGGGGGTCTCTGATGTTGATCCTGATGTAAAGGGGACTCTGAGATACAGAGGACACTGATGGCAACCCTAATGTAAAAGAGGATCTAATGGAGACTCTGGTGTAATGGGGGGTAATGGGATCCCATGACATCAGAGAGACACAGATGGGGATTCTTTTAATCCCACAAACATACATAATATATACAATGTGTCCCTCACACCGATCAGTTCGGAGACCACCCGCTATAGGACGATAAGCTGCCGCTCCAATGTAGGACAACAGATCTTTAAAAGGGAACACTGTAGACACACCCAGCGCCAAGTCTATGGGATGATTCCATTGTAGAGACCCCCAAAGGCAAATGTTGAGTTCCTTCATTGGACACAACAGACACTTCATAAGTGGAGGAGACAAGGCAGATATCAACAAAACGGAACGTTACGCATTCATGCAGGAACGGCGCTGCGCCGCACCACGCTGACAGCGATGACCAAGCTGACCATGCTGACCGCACTGACCAAGCTGATCGCGCCTCACCATGCTGGCCAAGCTGACCACTCTGACCAAGCTGACCGTGTCTTACCATGCTGACCAAGCTGACCGTGCCTCACCATGCTGACCAAGTTTCACCATGCTGACCACGCTGTTTTCTGAACGTAACGGGCAAAACTAACTTTGAACAATGGCCTGTGAATCTGAGACGGTATTATGACAGGCTGGCTGGTAAACCGTAGGGGGGGATTTTCTTTCCAAATAGTTTTGTCTCCTCTTAAAACTTCAGTCTCCATCAGGGGTTAAAAGTCAAAGACTAGAAAAGCCCCCGTGGGATTGCGTTAAATCTATATTTCACGGTGGTGGTTGGGGGGGGGGGCGTCAGCTGTCGCGGCTGTCAGTCAGCCATCTCTAGCGGTCTCATCCCAGAAAGCAGGAAACAGGAGCAGAGGCTCGGTCCCATCATAAAGACTGATTTACGGTGAAATATAGAACTTTTTTTGTACTGGCGCCCTGGGGGAGCGTGCTTTTTTTTTTGTGTGGTAGCAGAGGGCGCAGCCTCGCAGTACAGAAGCGTGGGAAAGACAATGTGACTTTTTTTTTTTTTCTTCGTTTTCAAGCCGTCTACCTTGAAGGTAAAACATCACCTCGCCAACGGAGGTCCTTTGAAGGGACTGACTCCTGGAAATAAATATGACCTCTGCACTCTTCACATTCTGGTCCTAACCGCAGGGAAGGAAACGCGGGGAAACAAAAGGCGCTACTGACATAAACCTGTCCTACGCAGAGGAATAAACACGGCTATACCGCAGGTATCCGCCTTTATCTGTACAATGTATCATTTTTCCTGCTGTCAGTGAGACATTGTATCCAAATGTTACTCAGAACTATACATTGTTTCTTTCTTCACAATGCCTAGTTTTTGTTTGTTTTTCCTTTTTTCAGCACCTTCTTTCCAGTCCAGTACCAGGCCCCGACGGAGGAAGCTCTTTGGAATCCCTTGAAATGCGTCGGAAGCTTTCAAGCAATGGGCAGCCCTTGGAATGAATTTTAAATCCTTAGTTCACTCGAGCATTGACATTTAAAGCAGCCTTTTATGTGCATTAAGACCCCGGACACACCAGGTGCGACTTGGCATGTGATTTGCCATGAGACTTTCAAATCGCATGGCAAGTCGCACCCTATTCTTCGCAATTACAGCGGTCATATCGGCGTGATTCTGACTTGGTCAGAGCTTCCAAATTAGACAGGAGAGCAGGGGCGGACTGACCATTTGGAAACTCGGGCACTGCCCGAGGGCCCGGGGTCAGTAGGGGGCAGCATGAGATGCCCCTGGTACCTTTTTCATAGGCTTTTTTGAGTTTGGGCAAGGACACAGGGGCCCCATGATCCTCTATTGCCCGGGGGCCCCATGAGTTGTCAGTCCGCCCCTGCAGGAGAGACACCTTGGTGTAACAAGATGGCCAATGAAGATGCCTGAAGACCAGTACCCGAGAAGAAGGCAGGTAAAGTGCTTTTAGTTCCACGTTAAAGTGGAACGTCACCCTCTCAACCAACATGGACTATTTGGAGTCCTTACACTGCCAGCATTAGTAAACAGATAGGAACATAGATCGTATTTACGTGGTTTAAACTTTTAAATTTACATTTCTTCAGTTACTTCCTGATTTCCTGCCTTGGCAAATGATGTCATACGTCTTCAGGAGGGGAGGGAGAGTTGTCAGCTCAACCAATGCCTGAGCTAAGGAAAGATGGATTCCAGGAAGAAAAGCCACATGAGTCATCTGCCCTTACTCAAGATGGTCACGACCAGAAATGCTAGGGGGGTGTTTATCATAATTATTTATCAGCAAAGTAAAGCATGGAGACACGGATGGATGGCTGAGTTTGCGGTGAATATTGACAATTAATTCAATAGCATGTTTGGTATGGGCCTTTAAGGGCCAGTTCACACTCCATGCATTTCAGTGTGGATTTTTTTCTGCGTCCAAAACGCACAGAAAGTAGGTGATATGGTGGTCAGTGTCATAGTTCACATCAGTGCTTGCAGTCCCAGTGCGTCCTGGATGCAGAAACAAAGAGTAGAACAGGCTGCATTTTCCTGCACAGAACTGTACTGGAATGTGATAAAAGGCATCAAAAGTGCTCTGGAATGCACCAAATATGCACATGTACCTATTTAAATTAAAGAAAAAGAGAGGGGAAAAAAATAAATGGAAAGCATCAAAAACACGCAAAAAACACGCATGCAGAAACGCATCCGGAACGCATCTGAACTGCATTTCTATAGTGTGAGCCGACCCTAAGGGCCAGTTCACATCAGATGCAGTCCAATGCATTTTTTTTTCAGCATCAAAAATGCATCCACAGTGTTTTCCATGTATTCCAGTGGCATTGATTCACACCAGTGCAGTCAGTCCCAGTCCGTTTCCGGTGCAGAAAAAATTGTCGAAAAAGCTGCTTTTCTTTTGCACAGAACCATACTGGAACGCAGCAAACTGCATCAAAACTGAACCGGAACTGCGTGTGGTGTGAACTGTAAGCAAAACGTATCCAGAATGCATCCAGAGTGCGTTTTTGTGGTGTGAACTGGCCCTTAATGTATAGGGACTCACAGTAACTGTCCTGCAACCACGTGCTGTCCATGCAGTTGTGGTGCGGTGGTCCAGCGCTGCAGGAGCCATTATTGCAGTACACAGAAGTTTACCAAACTTTTTTTTTTGTTTCATCAAAGGGGTTTAGCATGATCGAGAAGAACACAAATCGTTACACCACAGGCCCACCTTAAACAGGAATTACCCCCCCCCCCCCCACAATGAGCACTTTTAAAGGAATCAGAGGTGGCAATGTGGATTCAATACACTAACAAAAGAAAAGACGCATTTATATGCAGAGACCTAAAGAAGAGAACAGAGAAGTAAGTGGCTTCCGTGTAAACCAGCCCATGAAAATGAAAATGTTCGGCGGCCCTATAAAAACGCTGACATGACTGATCTGCAGTTGGACACACAGCTGCAGCACAGGCACCACGTGAAATAAGTCCACATACCAAACATGTTTCAGCCAGAACAAAGAGTTTCGTGGGAGAATGAAAGTCGGTTTAGGACAAGACGTGTCACTCTATTACTATGTCACACTGGGCCACTGGGAGCCTTCAATGCTGACAGCTGGATGCCTACAGGGGGGGTGACGAGACCTGCGTCCTTAACCCTTTCATGTCTTCTGTGACAACCTACTTAATGCTCTTCCACTCAGCAAATTACATCCTCTTCTGCCCACCCTGAGCACAAATCGGTCCACTGTTCTCTGCCAATCTCCACACCGACTGATATTTACAACATAAAAATCACAACCGCTGTAGTATGTTATATTAACTCCCAAATAATAATAACTCCCCAGTCATTTTATATGTGTAATAATAACTCCCCAGTCATTTTATATACGTAATAATAACTCCCCAGTCATTTTATATGTGTAATAATAACTCCCCAGTCATTTTATATGTGTAATAATAACTCCCCAGTCATTTTATATGTGTAATAATAACTCCCCAGTCATTTTATATGTGTAATAATAACTCCCCAGTCATTTTATATGTCTAATAATAACTCCCCAGTCATTTTATATGTCTAATAATAACTCCCCAGTCATTTTATATATGTAATAATAACTCCCCAGTCATTTTATATGTGTAATAATAACTCCCCAGTCATTTTATATGTGTAATAATAACTCCCCAGTCATTTTATGTATGTAATAATAACTCCCCAGTCATTTTATATGTGTAATAATAACTCCCCAGTCATTTTATATACGTAATAATAACTCCCCAGTCATTTTATATGTGTAATAATAACTCCCCAGTCATTTTATATGTGTAATAATAACTCCCCAGTCATTTTATATGTGTAATAATAACTCCCCAGTCATTTTATATGTGTAATAATAACTCCCCAGTCATTTTATATGTGTAATAATAACTCCCCAGTCATTTTATATACGTAATAATAACTCCCCAGTCATTTTATATACGTAATAATAACTCCCCAGTCATTTTATATGTGTAATAATAACTCCCCAGTCATTTTATATGTGTAATAATAACTCCCCAGTCATTTTATATGTGTAATAATAACTCCCCAGTCATTTTATATGTGTAATAATAACTCCCCAGTCATTTTTATATATGTAATAATAACTCCCCAGTCATTTTATATGTGTAATAATAACTCCCCAGTCATTTTATATGTGTAATAATAACTCCCCAGTCATTTTATATGTGTAATAATAACTCCCCAGTCATTTTATATGTGTAATAATAACTCCCCAGTCATTTTATATGTGTAATAATAACTCCCCAGTCATTTTATATGTGTAATAATAACTCCCCAGTCATTTTTATATATGTAATAATAACTCCCTTAAAGGATTAAGGTCTGGAGACCAGCTAGGCCACTCCATGACCTTACCGCGCTTCTTAATGAGCCACTCCTTTGTTGACGTGGCCGTATATTTTGGGTCATTGTCATGCTAGAAGACCCATCCGCGACCCAACGGTCATTGTCATGCTGGAACACCCATCTACGACCCATCTTCAGTGTTCTGAGGAAAGAAGGTTCTCATCCTAAATTTTACAATACGTGGCCTCGTCCATTGGCCCCTTAATGATGCAAAGTCGGCCTGTACCTTTAGCAGAGAAACAGCCCCAAAGCATAATGTTTCTACCTCCATGCTTGACTGTAGGGATGGTGTTCTTAGGGTTATAGTCAGCATTTTCTTCCTCCAAACACTTTGAGTTAATGCTAAAGAGGTCAGTTTTGGTCTCATCTCACCACAGCACGTTCTCCCAATCCTTCTCTGAATCATTTAGATGTTCATTGGCAAACTTCTGACGGGCCTGTACATGTGCCTTCTTGAGGAGGGGACCTTGCAGGCGCTGCAGGATTTCAATCCATGGTGGTGTATTGTGTTTCCAATGGTTTGTTTGGTGACTGTGGTCCCAACTGCCTGGAGATCATTCATAAGCTCCTCCTGTGTAGTTCTGGGCTGATCCCTCACTTTTCTCATGATAAAGGATGATCATGAGTAAAGTGAGGGATCAGCCCAGAACTACACAGGAGGAGCTTATGAATGAATACCTCATGAGGCGAAATCTTGCATGCAGCTCCAGACCGAAGGCCATTGGTTATTTTATATTTCTTCCATTTGCGAATAGTCGCTCCAACAGTTGTCTCCTTCTCACCAAGCTTCTTGCTGATGGTCTTGTAGCCCATTCCATACTTGTTCAAGTCTACAAAGTCCTTTGTTCAAAGTCCTTTGACAGCTCTTTGGTCTTGCCCATGATGGTGAGGTTTGAATGGAAGAATAATATTCTGCAGACGGGTGTCTTTTATACACATAGCGAGGTGTTTTTAGGGGCACCTTCTAAGCCCTGGTTCACATATATGCGGCTCTGCGGGCTGCATCTTGCGCGGGTGCGAGAGCCCATTCATTTGAATGGACTCCCGTAACATGCAGGGAAGAAGTCCCTGCACTTCTGAAACAGCAGCCCGCACAGGAACCTCGGTTCCCAGTACGGTTGCGGTTTCCAGTGTGGGCGCCTTGTCATTAGAACTAATGGCACCCGCCCGCAGTCCGCATTCCTCTGTGCGGGTGGTGCGGCAGCACGGATTGTCGTGCGGATCTGCAGCGGCACCACCCGCACATATGTGAACCAAACCTTAAGGGTCTTTCACAGAAATGTTCCGATCCGGTCCACCCACGTTTTTCAGGCGGACCCGATCGGAACCTCCATTCTCCTCTATGGAGCGGCGGGTGTAAACTAATATGTGTCCGTTTACACCCGCCGACATCCAATCCGATCCGCCAAAAAGGGACGGGTGGGGATCCAATTACCCTTCTGTCCGTGGTATCGGATAAAAACAGACAGGTGGTCCGTTTTCATCCCGCCGCCCATTGAGGAGAGCGAGCGGCTCTGTGTCTGCTCTGCAGCAGCGGAGGGGACACAGGGCTGTCATCTGCTTGCTCAGCGGGGTTCAGTGAAGAGATCCCCCATTGAGCAAGTGGATCCGCTAAACGGGTCTGTCCCATGTGAAAGAGCCCTAAATTGACAGGACTAATCTGTGTACCACATGAGCACATGAGCCAGTCTGTGGGAGCCAGAATCATTGTTGGTTGGTAGGGGATCAAATACTTATTTTAGTCACTGAACTGCAACTCCATTTATAACATTTGTATCGTGTTTTTTTCTGGATTTTTTGGTTGATATTCTGTCTCTATCATTTTAAATACACCTATGAGAAAAATTATAGACCCTCCGTGTCTTTGTAAGTTGGAAAATCTACAAAATCTGCCGGAGATCAAATTATTATTTTCAGTTTTGGGGTGCAATTCACCAGACAGCGCACACCTGTGGTGCCTACTGTCCCTGCCAAAGTCATACAGAAAAAGCAGAACCTGGTTGTGGAAGCTCATTTATCCCCCTAAATGGTCCAGAGTGGTACAGGCCATTAGGAATGAGGGACAACAAAGAGGTAGGAGGCATCAGGTAGACACATTCACACCAAAGACGAGTGTAAGCTCTTTTTCCAGAATCGGAAGCCATGACAACCTCTGACAACATATTTACCGGCGTCTGTGCTGTGCTAGTGACACCCTTATTTCCTGACACAGAAGTGATAGGACTTGACAGGAACATTAAACCTTCCACAACTTCATCCTGAACCAAAGAGAAACATTGTGGCTGGAGCCGGGCTTTGAAGATACAAAGTATCAGCGCGATGAATATCTGTCATATTGTAGAATACACGTCAGGATTCCGGAGATAAAACTCGGGGCGATTTGTGTAATGCACCAGACTAGATGTTACCCCCCCCCCCGTCCTACGGAGCCCCTATAAATAGATAATCTGTATGTAGCAAGGAGGTGGCGGCACGTACCGTGCATCTGATACGTGTATGGCGCTTGCCCCGGCGGTGGCGTACTGAAACTCGAACTGTAGCTGAGGAATCCGCTCTGTCCTGGGGAATGGCTCAAACTGTCCTCTGTCTTGATACCTGGAAAAAAAAACAAAGAGAGGGCGACATGAAGAGGTGACCTGATGTGACCCCCTACCTCGATGTACAGCCAGAGGTATCAGGGTCAGCATGCCGCTCTCTGTGCTTCCGGCCATACAATCTGATCTGTGCAATCTCCGTGCAACCTCCTTAAGATTTACCAAGTCTATGCCATATAGGAGGGCTAGTTATTAATCCCTCATGGACATCCATCCGGGAATTGGTGTATTTTAGAGTTTCTACAGAGCTAAAGTAGGGACACAACAATGTGAGACACATCTGTAGGTGTGGTGAGCAGACCGGACAGTCCACGTTGCCATCGAATGTTTTCTTTTTCTGCAGTCCGTCTGCAGGCAGAAGGAAGCATTTCCTCAGTCTCCCCTCCCCCAGTGATCAGACTGTACATTGTAACTTTTTAGAAAAAGGAGGAGGCATTTCCTCAGTCTCCCCTCCCCTAGTGATCAGACTGTACATTGTAACTTTGTAGAAGGAGGAGGTGGCATTTCCTCAGTCTCCCCTCCCCCAGTGAACAGACTGTACATTGTGAGACTTTGTTGAAAGAGGAGGCATTTCCTCAGTCTCCCCTCCCCCAGTGATCAGACTGTACATTGTAACTTTTTATAAGAAGGAGGAGGCATTTCCTCAGTCTCCCCTCCCCCAGTGATCTGACTGTAGATTGCAACTTTGTAAAAGGAGGAGGAGGCATTTCCTCAGTCCACCCTCCCCCAGTGATCAGACTGTACAGTGTAACTTTGTAGAAAGAGGAGGCATTTCCTCAGTCCCCCCTCCCCCAGTGATCAGACTTTACATTGTAACTTTGTAGAAGGAGGAGGAGGCATTTCCTCAGTCTCCCCTCCCCCAGTCATCAGACTGTACATTGTAACTTTGTAAAAGGAGGTGGAAACGTATTCTTTTATTTTGTTATACTATTCATTTCTATTCTAATCTATTTTACTTGAAATTTGAATTTCGAAAGACAGTTATATTCTATTTTATTGTATTCTATTGATTTTTTTTCTATTTTATTCTTTTTTTTTTCTATTCTATTCGAATTTGTTTTATTTGAAATTTGAACTTCAGAAGATGGTTATTTCGGAAGGCAGCTATATTCTATTTTATTCGATTCTATTTATTTTCTGTTCTATTCTTTTATTTTCTATTCCTTTTTTTCTATTCATTTATTTTCTATTCTATTTCATTCTATTCCTGTTTTTGAATGCGTTTTGTTTCCTAATTCGAATTCGAATTTGAGTTTCAGGCGAAATTTTGATTCGTTATTTTGGATTCATTTAACTTCGTTACTAATGTAATTCGGATACTCGGATACGTCCTAAACTTGGAATAATTTAAAAATTTGTCAAAATTTGGATTCGCAACGATACAAACCTTAAATGTCATGGATGCTGTAAACCTTTTGGATTTCCCACCCCCTTTCTGTCTCGGTGACAACTAGAACAATTACAGAGAGGGTGAATCTACTGCAGGGGGACACAGACCTCAAATCGGAACAGGAAGTGAGGGGAAATCTCTCCAAAGTGAAGAAAATCTTTTCTTAGACAGATGTCACCAAATTAGGAGTCTCCTTTGGAAGATTTCCCCTTCATCCCTGTTATTGTGGATTCTGTAAACCTTTGGATTTCCCAACCCCTTTCCGTCTTGGTGACAACGGTCACTAGAACAATTAAAGAGAGGGTGAATCTACCGCAGGGGGACACAGACCTCAAAAGAACCCTGATCCTAATCCTTCCTTGCTTCATCTAAAATATGAAAAAAAAGTTAACGATTGAGATGGTTTCCAACATTAAATGTTGCGATGGTTTCCACTTTCATGGATGAAGAAGCAGAGTAGACCTCAGTGGCGGATTATGATCACAGAAAAAGAAAAAGCAGTCAGCATCCCGTCCACTTCCCCAACAAAGCCGTGTTTTGTCTGGGTGGACGGGTTGAATTTATGCCGCTCTCCATAAACAATAACACCTCATTGTTCTGGATTAGCAGCCAGGTGGGAACTCTGTGAGCGCCGTATAAGTGCTGACCCCCTCGATAGGTGATCTGCAGGATTTATAGGCAACATATGGAAGTGGCATGTGGCCGCCCTACAGACACAATTCAGTAGCAAATGGCTGAGCTTTCACCTGTTCTGCCAGAACAACTGTTAGGTATTTTCCCTGGAAACGTTCCAGCCCCCAAAACGCTGCAGCCGCGCTGTAAAACAACCAGACTTGAAAAATAAAAGAAAAGAAAAGGATTTGTCTGCAGGCAGAATGCCTCATTTCTATGTGGAAGGGTGATGATGGATCTGAGGGACTTCTTAGGTACTGAAGACGTGGCGAACTGTAGTGGCGGTCTGTATAGCAGTTAGGGTGCTTCTAAACCAGGGTTGTCCACTACCCATTAAGGGACCTTAAGTGAAGACCTGAAGTGTAGAAGAACACGATTTGTCTGCAGGCAGAATGCCTCATTTCTATGTGGAAGGGTGGTGATGGATCTGAGGGACTTCTTAGGTACTGAATACGTGGCGAACTGTAGTGGCGGTCTGTATAACAGTTAGGGTGCTTCTAAACCAGGGTTGTCCACTACCCATTAAGGGACCTTAAGTGAAGACCTGAAGTGTAGAAGAACACGATTTGTCTGCAGGCAGAATGCCTCATTTCTATGTGGAAGGGTGGGGATGGATCTGAGGGACTTCTTAGGTACTGAAGACCTGGCAAACTGTAGTGGCGGTCTGTATAGCAGTTAGGGTGCTTCTAAACCAGGGTTGTCCACTACCCATTAAGGGACCTTAAGTGAAGACCTGAAGTGTGGAAGAACACGATTTGTCTGCAGGCAGAATGCCTCATTTCTATGTGGAAGGGTGGTGATGGATCTGAGGGACTTCTTAGGTACTGAAGACGTGGCAAACTGAAGTGGCGGTCTGTATAGCAGTTAGGGTGCTTCTAAATCAGGGTTGTCCACTACCCATTAAGGGACCTTAAGTGAAGACCTGAAGTGTAGAAGAAAACGATTTGTCTGCAGGCAGAATACCTCATTTCTATGTGGAAGGGTGGTGATGGATCTGAGGGACTTCTTAGGTACTGAAGACGTGGCAAACTGTAGTGGCGGTCTGTATAGCAGTTAGGGTGCTTCTAAACCAGGGTTGTCCACTACACATTAAGGGACCTTAAGTGAAGACCTGAAGTGTAGAAGAACATGATTTGTTTGCAGGCAGAATGCCTCGGTTCTAAGTGGAAGGGTTTGGTCAGGAGTGGTGGTGATGGATCTAAGGGATTTCTGATCCTAGTCCCATCATATACAGCCCTGGACAAAAGTTTTGAGACTGACACAAATATTAATTTGCCGTCAAGGAAACACATGCAGCCGTTATTTCTTTGTACAAAAAGGGATTCACAGGCAAGGATATTGCTGCTACTAACATTGCACCTTAATCCACCATTTATCGGATCATCAAGAACTTCAAGGAGAGAGGTTCAATTGTTGTGAAGAAAGCTTCAGGGCGCCCAAGAATGTCCAGCAAGTGCCAGGAGAGGATTCAGCTGTGGGATTGGGGCACCACCGGTGCAGAGCTTGCTCAGGAATGGCAGCAGGCAGGTGTGAAGCATTCGCACACACTGTGAGGCGAAGACTGGAGGATGGCCTGGTGTCAAAAAGGGCAGCAAAGAAGCCACTTCTCTCCAGGAAAAGCATCCAGGAAAGACTAATATTCTGCAAAAGGTACAGGGATTGGACTGCTGAGGACTGAGGGAAAGTCTTTTTCTCTGAGGAATCCCCTTTCTGATTGTTTGGGGCATCAGGAAAAAACCTTGTCCGGCTAAGAAAAGGTGAACGCAACCATCAGTCCTGTGTCATGCCAACGGTAAAGCATCTTGAGACCATTCATGTGTGAGGTTCTCAGCCAAGGGAGTGGGCTCAATCACAACACCGCCATGTATGAAGAATGATCCAAAAACATTCTCCAAGAGCAACTTCTCCCAACCATCCAAGAACAGTTTGGTGAGGAACAATGCCTTTTCCAGCATGGTGGAGCACCTTGGCAAAAGTGATAACTAAGTGGCTTAGGGAACAAAACAGTGAAAGTTTGGGTTCATGGTTACGAAACTCCTCAGAACCTAATCCCATTGAGAACTTGTGGTCAATCCTCAAGAGGCGGGTGAACAAAAAACCCCACAATTTCTGACCAACTCCAGGCATTGACTATGCAAGAATGGGCTGCCATCAGTCAGGATATGGTCCAGAAGTTGATTGAGCACCCCCGGGTGAATTGCAGAGGGCTTGAAAAAGAAGGGTCAACACTGCAAATATTGGCTCTTTGTATAAACTTCATGTAATTGTCAATAAAAGCCTTAGACACTTATGAAATGCCTGTCATTATACTTCAGTATACCATAGTAACATCTGACAGACAGATCTAAAAACACTGAAGCAGCAGACTTTGTGAAAATTAATATTTGTGCCATTCTCAAAACGTGGCCATGGCTGTAGGTCCTGATTATGTGGAGAACTGTAGACTTAGTAATGTTTGTATAGCAGTTAGATGGCTCCTATACCAGGGTTACACTCTACCCATCGAGAGACCTTGGGTGAAGACTTCAAGTGAAGGAGACAAGGATTTGTCAGCAGCCAGAACAGCCTGGTTCTATGTGGAAGGTGTGACAAGACGAGACCCTGTCACTGTGAGAAGATTGCAAAATGTGACACAAGATTCGCATTTAGGGTGAATGCAACTTTCCAGACTTAAGTCTCTGGGCAGAGAAAGCTGTAGGTTTGGCTTTCTCTGGATTCTTCAGCTCTGGATCGGAATATTCAATCCTGCGTCTGTGTTTTGCTAGACACCTGCGATCTGGAGCACACAGGTGTGGGATGTCGATATACACTCAGGTCTAAGAAAAGCTCAGGGCTACCAGTTGGAGACCGCTCCCAGTGTGGGAGATGGAAGGTCTCATCGAAGGGTCAGAGGACCCAGCCAGAAGCCAAGAGACAGAGAATTCAGTTCCAGGAGTAAGGTCGGCTCTTAATGGGGCCTCAGGAAAACCCCCATCCATAGGCAAGAGGTGGGCCTTACAGCACGGCACTGTCTAAAGGCTGGAGAACCAATTCTCCAGAAGAGGTCCGGCAAATGAAGCTGAGTGAGCTTATGAGTCTGGGGGCTCGGCATTTTCCAGTGTATGGATTTTTATGTTGAAGTTGGAAAAGATCCCCTGCGTGGGAAATCAATAATTTGTGAACCTTCTCTATCTTTAAATAAAAATGGGCTACCATGCCCTTAAAAATAGTTCCTGTCTGCCACTAAAACAACACATCTACCACGAGAGCTAACTACCCCATGTCACAAAGGGTTTGGTTTGGAGTGGTAACCAATCTGAAGGACTACTGTATCTAGTCTGAGCCCGGCCCCACCATCCACATTCTGATGATGTGAAGAACTCTAGATTGATTTAGCTGTATAGCAGTTAGATTGCTCCTAAACCAGGGATACCCTCTACCCATTGAGGGATCTTGGGTGAAAATAATTTGTTTACAGGCAGAAAACCTTGGATCTATGTGGAAGCGTTTGGTTGGGAGTGATGGATCTGAGGGACCTCTGATTCTGGTCCAATCATTCAGGTCCTGATAAGATGGAAAACTGTAGATTTAGTTGTATAGCAGTAAGACTGCTCCTGAACTAGGGATACCCTCTACCCATGGAGGGGCCTGGGGTGAAGATGACACATGTAGAAGAAAATGATTTGTCTGCAGGCATAACAGGCCAGTTCTATGTGGATTGGTCAGGAGTGGTGATGGATCTAAGGGATTTCTGATCCTGGTGACATCATCTAGGTCCTGATGACATGGGCAACTGTAGACTTTGTAATGTTTTTATAGCAGTTAGGCTTCTCCTAAACTGGGGTTACTCCCTACCCATTGAGGGACCTTGGGTGAAAACTTGAAGAGCAGAAGAAAAGGATTTGTCTACAGGCAGAATGCCTTGGTTCTATGAGGAAAGGTTTGTTCAGGAATGGTGATAGATCTGAGGAAATCCTGATCCTGGTCCCATCATCCAGGTCCTGATGGGATATAGAATTGTAGATATATTTGTAAAGCAAGGACCCATTGAGGGACCTTGGGTGAAAACCTGAAGTGCAGAAGAAAAGGACTTGTCTACAGGGACGATGCCTTGGTTCTTGGAAGGGCTTGGTCAGGAGTGATGATGGATCTGAAGATCTTCTGATTCTGATCTGATCCTGGACTCATCATCCAGGTTCTGATAAAGTGTAAAACTGTAAATTTAGTTGTAGGGCAATTAGGCTGCTCCTAACCTGGGGTTACCCTCAACTTATTGAGGGGCCTTGGATGAAGACCTGAAGTGCAGATGGAAAGGACTTTTCTACAGGCACGATGCATTGGTTTTATATGGAAGGGCTTGGTCAGGAGTGGTGATGGATCTGAAGGACTTCTGATTCTGGTCTGATCCTGGTCCCATCATCCAGGTTCTGATAAGGTGGAAAACTGTAAATTTAGTTGTAAGGCATTTAGGCTGCTCCTAAACTGGGGTTACACTCCACCTATTGAGGGACCTTGGGCGAAGACCTGAAGTGCAGAAGGAAAGGACTTGTCTACAGGCAGAATGCCTTGGTTTTCTGTGGAAGGGTTTAGTTGGGAGTGGTGGTGGATCTAAGGAACTTCTGGTCTGACCCTGGTCCCATCATCCAGGTCTTGAGGAGATGGAGAACTGTAAATTTATTTGTATGGCAGTTAGGCTGCTCCTAAATCAGGGTTACCCCCTACCCACTGAGGAACCTTGGGTGAATGCTTAAAGTGTAAAAGTAAGGAAGGGATTGATCAGACCATGAGGTGCAAATGATTGTCCTTTAATATAAACTTATATTTACGCATTTCAGCGTACTACAATCCCCCATTGTAAGGCTTAAAACAATGATTGCCTCAACAGTAGAACTGCTGCAGCAAATTCTTCGCAGTGTATCTGCATCTCTGGTGATGAAGTCCCGATTTAGGGAGATGTTGAGGTCTGTTTAGTGACAAGGAAGGGAAAGCCTTTTCCAGCTCACTAGCATCACAGTTGAGGTGATTTCTGTGTATTCCTGGTGTGGCTCTTCCTGCAATTCTAACGCTCTTTAGATGTGTGTGAGATTTGGCTGTAATATTTAGAAGCCGCTGAGAACCGCCAGGAATGAAAGCTGCACTTCCCCTTGGCAAATCGCTGCGCTCAGATACCAAACATTGTTGCTGGTCAATGAAATGTAGGATTCCGTCCCCTGACCTGGATTTCTGAAACTGCGTCCAAGTATGTATGGGTGGGAAGCTTTCTGTGGTCTGGGAAGCTGCTGCAGAGGTATAGGGGGGGTTTCATAATTATACAAGGTCCTCTACACAGAGCACTTCTCTACAGAGCATTGAAGACCCCCAAAGAAAGAGAATTTACATTTCGAACACATGGCATGAGGGCCTCATAATGGCACCACGAATCTCTGTACAGCGCTGCGGTATATGTCAGAGCTCCCCCTGGAGGAGGGGACATTAGAGTGTAAGCTCCTCTGGTACAGAGACTGATGTGACTGTGGAGGAGGGGACATTAGAGTGTAAGCTCCTCTGGTACAGAGACTGATGTGACTGTGGGGGAGGGGACATTAGAGTGTAAGCTCCTCTGGTACAGAGACTGATGTGACTGTGGGAGAGGGGACATTGGAGTGTAAGCTCCTCTGGTACAGAGACTGATGTGACTGTGGGGGGAGGGGACATTAGAGTGTAAGCTCCTCTGGTACAGAGACTAATGTGACTGGGGGGGAGGGGACATTAGAGTGTAAGCTCCTCTGGTACAGAGACTAATGTGACTGTGGGGGAGGGGACATTGGAGTGTAAGCTCCTCTGGTACAGAGACTGATGTGACTGTGAGGGAGGGGACATTAGAGTGTAAGCTCCTCTGGTACAGAGACTAATGTGACTGTGTGGGAGGGGACATTAGAGTGTAAGCTCCTCTGGTACAGAGACTGATGTGACTGTGAGGGAGGGGACATTAGAGTGTCAGCTCCTCTGGTACAGAGACTGATGTGACTGTGGGGGAGGGGACATTAGAGTGTAAGCTCCTCTGGTACAGAGACTGATGTGACTGTGAGGGAGAGGACATTAGACTGTAAGTTCCTCTGGTACAGAGACTGATGTGACTGTGGGGGAGGGGACATTAGAGTGTAAGCTCCTCTGGTACAGAGACTGATGTGACTGTGAGGGAGAGGACATTAGAGTGTAAGTTCCTCTGGTACAGAGACTGATGTGACTGTGGGGGAGGGGACATTAGAGTGTAAGCTCCTCTGGTACAGAGACTGATGTGACTGTGGGGGAGGGGACATTAGAGTGTAAGCTCCTCTGGTACAGAGACTGATGTGACTGTGAGGGAGAGGACATTAGAGTGTAAGCTCCTCTGGTACAGAGACTGATGTGACTGTGGGGAGGGGACATTAGAGTGTCAGCTCCTCTGGTACAGAGACTGATGGGACTGGCTCAGTGTACTCTGTACAGCACTGCGGTATATGGAAGTGCTATAACACACAACAGTTATCAGAATGCAGGGTTCAGGTAGTCGGTAACCTACTGTATGATGGGATGCCGTAGGCTTGTCCGGGTGGGGGGTACGTGGAGTATGCCGCTGCCTGTTGTATTCCTGGGCTGTACTGTGTCTGTCCATAGGTGGCCATCGCTGGGTTGGACGGAGGAGACACGATGTGGGGGTAGTGCCTGGAGAGACATAACACAAATATCTATCAGAGTACCATCTCAAACACAATCAAAGAAAAACAGCAGCCAATCATAATGTTTTCTCCCAGGATCCTCTTCTTCTATAGCTAAATAGGAACCCAAGCCAAACATTTTGTGAGGTTTTTATTCACGTTTTCATTGGGGAGACTTCTTGCCACTTCCTGTATTGCTCCCATCTGTCACATGGGAGGCGAGTAAGGAGATATCTACCCAAAGACCAGCACCAAGCCCAGGTCCCAACCCCTCCCCGTAATATCCAAACATACAAGGAAGGGTTTGGCTGGTGCTGCACTGTACATTTGCTCCCAGTGACCGAAGAGAAATAATAAGTGTTGTCATCTGCGAGAATTACAGGAGGACTGTCTGAGGTCGGCATCCTAGACAGGTCCTGTGGGAGGAGAATATAACGTCTTGTTGGACTTGTGCTGCTTTCCTCCAAATTCTCCGGATTCCTCACACAATCCAAAAATCTAGAGCAGCCGTCACTGGCCTCCGACCAAACCAGCCCTGGATAGCGTATGGTACAGAGACTGATGTGACTGGGGGGGAGGGGACATTAGAGTGTAAGCTCCTCTGGTACAGAGACTGATGTGACTGTGGGGGAGGGGACATTAGAGTGTAAGCTCCTCTGGTACAGAGACTGATGTGACTGTGGGGGAGGGGACATTAGAGTGTAAGCTCCTCTGGTACAGAGACTGATGTGACTGTGGGGGAGGGGACATTAGAGTGTAAGCTCCTCTGGTACAGAGACTGATGTGACTGGGGGGGGAGGGGACATTAGAGTGTAAGCTCCTCTGGTACAGAGACTGATGTGACTGGGGGGGGAGGGGACATTAGAGTGTAAGCTCCTCTGATACAAAGACTGACGTGACTGGCTCAGTGTTCTCTGTACAGCGCTGCGGTATATGTCAGAGCTATATAAATGTATATTAATAATAGTGTGTGACTGTGGGGGAGGGGACATTAGAGTGTAAGCTCCTCTGGTACAGAGACTGATGTGACTGTGGGGGAGGGGACATTAGAGTGTAAGCTCCTCTGGTACAGAGACTGATGTGACTGTGGGGGAGGGGACATTAGAGTGTAAGCTCCTCTGGTACAGAGACTGATGGGACTGTGGGGGAGGGGACATTAGAGTGTAAGTTCCTCTGGTACAGAGACTGATGTGACTGTGGGGGAGGGGACATTAGAGTGTAAGCTCCTCTGGTACAGAGACTGATGTGACTGTGGGGGAGGGGACATTAGAGTGTAAGCTCCTCTGGTACAGAGACTGATGTGACTGGGGGGGAGGGGACATTAGAGTGTAAGCTCCTCTGGTACAGAGACTGATGTGACTGTGGGGGAGGGGACATTAGAGTGTAAGCTCCTCTGGTACAGAGACTGATGTGACTGTGGGGGAGGGGACATTAGAGTGTAAGCTCCTCTGGTACAGAGACTGATGTGACTGTGGGGGAGGGGACATTAGAGTGTAAGCTCCTCTGGTACAGAGACTGATGTGACTGTGGGGGAGGGGACATTAGAGTGTAAGCTCCTCTGGTACAGAGACTGATGCAACACACAGCAGCACTCTGTTACATACTAGCATGGTATACATAAAGGAAATGAATACAATGTAACATTCTGTATAAAGACACGTGGACACAAACAGACAAATCTAGGTGAGAAGTTGTCAGTGATCATTTTTTCGGGTCCGTTTGCAATTCCCACCGAGGGTGGCTTATGGCTGATATACTTACGCTCTGTAAGCCTCATTATTGTCAGAAGTGGTGTCACTGCGAGTATTAGAGCGACACCCTGAAAATCAGTTGCTGCAATACATAACAATGGCGCGCTCTACGTACACGGAACTCTGCAGAAGAGCGCTGTGACAGCTATACGGGGCTATCCCTGCGAGGCTCACCATGGGGCAGGTAAGAACAATAAAGCCCACAGGGGGAGAGCCCCCGGAATCCATGTTATCAGGACGCCCCTGGAATCCATGTTATCAGGAGCCCCCCCCCCCCCGGAATCCATGTTATCAGGAGCCCCCCCCCCCAAATCCATGTTATCAGGAGCCCCCCCCCTCGGAATCCATGTTATCAGGAGCCCCCCCCCCCGGAATCCATGTTACCAGGACGCCCCCGGAATCCATGTTATCAGGAGCCCCCCCCCCCCCCCGGAATCCATGTTATCAGGAGCCCCCCCCCCGGAATCCATGTTATCAGGAGCCCCCCTCGGAATCCATGTTATCAGGAGCCCCCCCCCCCGGAATCCATGTTACCAGGACGCCCCCGGAATCCATGTTATCAGGAGCCCCCCCCCCGGAATCCATGTTATCAGGAGCCCCCCCCAGAATCCATGTTATCAGGAGCCCCCCCCCGGAATCCATGTTATCGGCCATGCACGCCGCCCACCTCGTCCCGCTGAGAACAGGATATTTAGCATTTTCCCCATAACTCGGCTCACCTGGGGTAATTCACTTCAGCTGCGAATTGCTGAGATTCCTTGCCGCAGCCTGAAGGGGAGAAAACAAATACAAATATGAACATCGTTTTCAGAAACACTGAACTCCGGGACGGTTCCTCTTCTGTCCCTCAAACCTCCAATTTTCTACAGTTAGGACGATCGTGTAAAGTGCGGCAGAAAGAGACGCACAGCCGGTGAAAAAAGGCAAAATAGAAAAAATTTCGATGAAGTCTGTCAGGGGCGCTAAGGCGGCTTTCACACTGAACAGTTTTTGATGCGTTTTTCACGCCTTCCCAGTGACTAAGGGCACTTTCACACTGATCCGTGGTAAAAACGCTATGCGCTTTTGCCGCAATTTTACCGCGATTGCCATGTGTTTTTCACAAGACACGGGACTGAAAAACGTTACACGTTTACGGTGCATTTTTGCTGTTTTTCCAAGGTGCAGTTTATTTTTGAAATGACCAAATATGCCACAAAAATGCGGCAAGCACGATTTTTTACACTGCAACAGACCAGTATGAACACATGCATAGACATATAGAGGGAAACATTTTTCGAGCCCCTACCAGGTTTTTACTGCTGTGTTTCACTTGGGGAGATTTCCCCTGACTTCCTGTCAAGACAGGAAAGTGAGGAGAAATCTCTGTATGGCGAATCAGACAAAACATGGTGTAGTAGAGTGAGGAAAGGTTAGAACTTTTGACAGTATTCCTATTTCTGTCTATGTTTTCCTGTCCTGGTGACAAATGCTCCCCCCTCACTTCCGGTTCTGGTGTCACAGGTGCAGGAAATGAGGGAAAATCTCGCTAGTGCGGGTCACAGACAGGAATAAAAGTTAATTAAAAATTCAAAAAATTTAATTAAATTTAAAACATTAATTTTCTAAATTAATTCATTAAATAATTTAGAAAATATGTCATTAAATATTTAAAAAATATATAATTATACATAGATATATAGAGATAGCTAGCTAGCTAGATAGGAATAAAACTTAATTAATTAAAAATGAAATGTATAAAATTATTAACAATTAAATATACACACAAGACAAGAATTGGGGGGCAATATCCCTGATGGGGCCACAAGCAGAAATAGAAATGAAATTCATAAAGTGAATAAATAAAACAAATAATTAAAAATCATGAATTAAATTATATATACATGCGCGCACACACACAAATTATGGGACAATCTCCCTAATGAGGTCAGAAGCAGAAATAAAAATTAAAATAATAAAATTAATAAATAAAATAATTAAATGAAATATACATATATAAACAAACACACAAGACAAGAATTGGGGGAAAATCTCCCTAATGGGATCACAAGCAGAAATAAAAATTAGATTAAAAAAAGAATACATTAAATACATAAATTAATAATTAAAAATAAGTAATTAATTAATTTACACGCACGCACGCACGCACACACACACACACACACACCAAGAATTGGGAGGGCAATCACCCTAATGAGGTCACAAGCAAAAATAAAAATTAAATAAAATGAAAAAATAAAAAAAAAGGACATTAATGAAATGATATATACACACACACATGGCAACAATTGGGGACAGTCTCCCTAATGGGGGTCACAAGCAGAAATAAAAATTAAAAAAATAAAATGAATAAATAAAATAACATTAATAATTAAAAAGAAGTAATTAATTAAATTATATATACACACACACCAAGAACTGGGGGGGGGGGCAATCTTCCTAATGAGGTCACAAGCAGAAATAAAAATTAAATTATTGAAATTAATAAATAAAAATGAGAACATTAATGAAATTATATATACATATACACACACACAAGGCAAGTATTGGGGACAGTCTCTCTAATGAGGTCACAAGCAGAAATAAAAATTAAAGAAATAAAATGAATAAATAAAATACCATTAATAATTAAAAATAAGTTATTAATTAAATTATATATACACACTCAAGACCAGAACTGGGGGACAATCTCTCTAATGGGGTCCACAAGCAGAAATAAAAATTAAATTAATAAAACGAATAAATAAAATAAAATTAATAATGATAAAAAAGTAATTTATTAAATTATATATATGTGGTTATGTACTGTATAAATGTATATATATATATATATATATATATATATATATATATATATATACATACATACATACATACACACACATACATATATACAGCACACACACGCACACTAAAAACATATAACATACAAGCACTGGTGCCAGACTTGTGACCCCCAGCGGAGTGTTTACCTCCTGAGTTTATATACACAGTATAACAGGTAGAGCGAAGCCGGAGGTTCACCCCGCGGTCTGTTTTCCTACCTGAATGTGAGAAGTCCTCTAAGGAAGATCCTTTCCTCGACTTATCTGGAAAAATAATAATTCAGAGAAAATTAAACTTTGCCCTCGCTGAGAAGGGAAGAAGAAATCGCTTTAATTGCTTATTTCGTTTACAGAGGACGGCTGCCAAGAAAAAGCGCAGAATTCCAACTAATTGGAGCTGAGGTCCCATACAGACGTAACCCCTTCCAGCACGATAAAATGACAGCCGGGGAGGTTGTAGAAGTCGTTTTGGTTACTTTATATACAGTAGTCTACATGCTACCATTGCCAGGTAATCAGCAGTGGAAACAAAAAAATCAGCATTTCACTGTACATATTCCCGTCCACCATCTGTAGTAATTTCATAGAGTGCTTCTCAAACAATTACAGGTACGCTTCTCTAACTAAATGTGGGGTTGTGCTAAATATTTTCCAGCATGCTGAAGGAAATGTTCTGACCAGTTTCAGGTTTTTCCCTTGGGCTGTCAAATAGTAATGTTTCCATAAAGATATACTTTGACCAGTACGGTGTGGGGAACCTTGAGTGGCCTCCACAGAGACCTGGCCTCAATCCTACTGAATACCTTTGGGATGAATTGGAATGTCGAACCAAAGCCATGTCTTCTATATAGAAAGCAAACTCCATAAACACATGGCTTGACCAGTACAATGTGGGAAACCATGAGTGGCCTACACCTGAACCCCACTAAACACTTTTGGGGTGAATCGAAACACTGACTGCAAGCTAAAGCTTCTGTGTACAAAGCCAGCTCCATAAAAACACACTTTGACCAGTATGGTGTGGAGAACCTTAAATGGCCTCCACAGAGCCCTAACCACAACCCTACTGAACACCTTTGGGATGAACTGGAAAGCCAAACCACAGCCAGGTCTTCTTTATAAAAAACCAGCTCAATAACAACATGGTTTGACCAATTTGGTGTTGAGGAACTGGAGTGTCCTGTAAAGAGCCCTGACCTCAACTGAATGCCTCTGGGGTGAATTGGAACACTGATTGCAAGCCAAGTCTTCAGTGTACAAAGCCAGCTCCATAAAGATGTGGTTTGACCTGTACGGTGTGAAGAACTTTGAGTGGCCTACACAGAGCCCTTATCTCAACCCTACCGAACACCTTTGGGATGAGTTGAAACACTGATTTCAAGCTAGATCTTCTGTGTACAAAGCCAACTCCATAAAGACATGGTTTGACCAGTACACTGTGGAGAACCATGTGCAGCCTCCACTGGGCCCTAACCTCAACCCTGCTGAAAACCCTTGGGATGAATTGGAACACTGAATGCAAGTCAGACCTTCTGTGCACAAAACCAGCTCCATAAAGTTTTGGTTTGATCTGTACAGTGTGGAGAACTATGAGTGGCCTACACAGAGCCCTGATCTCAACCCTACTGAACACCTTTGCAGTGAACTGAAAAATCAGTTGCAAGCCAGGTCTTCTGTGTTCAAAGTCAGCTCCATTAAGACATGTTTTGACCAGTTTGGAGTAGAAGAACTCCAGTGTCCCCCTCAGAGCCTTGACCTCAACCATGCTGATCACCTTTGGAATGAACTGGAATACTGATCGCAAGCTGGGTTTTCTGTATACAAGGCCAGCTCCATAAAGACACAGTTTGACCAGGATGGTGTGGAGAAACTTGAGAAGCCTCCATCAAGCCCTGACCTCAACCCTACTGAACACATTCATGAGTAATTGGAACACCGATTGCAAGCCAGGTTTTCTGTATATAAGACATGGTTTGACCAGTATGGTGTGAAGAACCTTTAGAAGCCTCCATCAAGCCCTGACCTCAACCCTCCTGAACACATTCATGATTAATTGGACCAAGGATTGCAAGTCAGGTCTTCTGTATATAAGACACGGTTTATCAGTATGGTGTGAAGAACCTTTAGAAGCCTCCACCAAGCCCTGACCTCAACCCTCCTGAACACATTCGTGATTAATTGGAGCACCGATTGCAAGCCAGGTGTTCTGTATATAAAGCCAGCTCATAAAGACATAGTTTGTCCAGTATGGTGCGAAGAACCATGTGTGGCCTACACAGAGCCCTGACTTCAACCATAATGAACATCTCTGGGATGAAATGGAACACCAACTGCAAGCCAAGTCTTCTCATCCAACATCAGTACCTGACTTCAATCTCTCCAAATATTCAAAAGCCTTCTCAGAACAGTGGGAATGTTACGGCCAAAACGTAGAAAAAACTCTATGGTACAGAAGGTAACAAGCTCATACAAGTGTCATGGTCAGATGTCCACATACGTCAGGCCATACTGTGTATTTGAAAACACAACTAGGACAAAGGTGGGTTTTAGGCATTTGCCTTTTGTCTCTTTCACCCTGGACGGTCGTCTGCTGTAGCCATCTCGTGACCCTGAATGGAGCAGATCACAGAGATTCTCCAGCGTACTTAGAGGGAATGAGGAGCCCATCATTCATGGGGAAGAAATGGAAAAAACATTTACTGCTCCATGTGACCTGAGGGGACCTCCCCACTGCTCTGTGTGACACCACTCCAATCTCACTGTCCAATTGTGCCACAATACCAGCAACGAATAATCTCATTATTGTTCTGCAATTTACTCACGACTTCATGGACTACAGCAGCTGTGGAGTTACTGACAGAAGTCCGGCATGGTCAGGGAAGAAGGCATTATGGATAATGACTGAGAATTCAGTCAATAAACAGCGAGTAACCTCATCCGCCACTTCCTCTAGACCAAAACTGCCGGAATCTGCCAAAAGAGGGTTAAAGTGCTGGAAGGCAACAATATTCTCTGCCACCTTCCTTTAAGCCGACCATACATGGGTCGAATTCCGAGCGAATTTTCTTTCGAACATGAGGGGAAATTGAAGGCTCAGTTGGTTGAATTTCAAAATCAATGGTGGCACCATTGCATTACAAAACACACAAAATTTCTGATTTTCTAAAGAAAATTTGTTCGGAATTCGACCCGTGTATGACCTGCATTAAGCCAGCCATAAACGGGTCGATTTCCGAAAGAATTTTCTTTCGAAAATCTTTTCTAAGAATTTTCGTTTGAATTTTGCACCATTAGTGGGTCACAGAAACAGCCAATTATTGTGTGACCATCGAATTTGAGTGATCGGGCATGTTGGAGATTGTTTGAAAAACGAACAAATTTTGAATCAATGATGGGAGAATCGTGCAAGAAATATAAAGCTGTGACCTGGAAAGAAAAGAAAATTCTTGGTCACGAAAATTCTTTTCTGTAGCAACATGAGGAGAGATAGAAGGCTCAGATGGTTGAATTTCCAAATCAATGGTGGCTCCATCGCACTACAAAAAGTGCAACATTTCTGATTTTCTAAAGAAAATTCGTTCGGAATTTGACCCGTGTATGACCTGCCTTATGCAGGCCATAGATGAGTCGAAAACCGGCCGTTTTTAAAAAAAAGAAAAAACGAAAAATTGGTCTTCAATAGGCCGACGTTACCACCAACAGTAAAAAAAAAAATTTTTGTCCCGTCTACGGCCAGCATTTAATTACTTCTGTCCCTGCAGAGAGCTACACTATTATATTTGACATGAAAAAGTCTTGCGGTTGCAACAATGTATCTATTTGTATCCATTTCGGATACAGATGTTTTTATTCGGATACAAATAGATACATTGTTGCAACCGCAAGACTTTTTCATGTCAAATATAATAGCGGACTGGAATTCTTATCCTTTTTTTTTTTTCTTCTTTTTCTTCTTCTTGCAGGTCACAGCTCATGCGCAGATTTTTTATCGGTAAAACGATCGGCCAATTTGCCCATCATTGCCGGGAAAATCGGCCGATGGGCAAAATTGGCCGATTTGTTTCCAACTTTACTGATAAAAAAAATGTTCCAAAACCCCCAAAAAACGGCCGACCAATTAACCCACTAACGGTGCTCAATTTAGATAGGTCTCAGTTTGTCCCATTGCAGAGACTGGAAAAGTCACAGGAGTCCCCAGTAAGAATTTGGATTTCCCATGACTTGCTGTCCCGGCGACAATAGTTAACCCCTTGACGCCGACATCACACAAATATGCGGCCTCACGAAACTGGGTTTTTTTCCATGGGGCCGCATATTTGCGTACTTGTCTCGGCGCGCTCCCAGCACAAAGACCGCGGTGTCACTGAGAGCCATTCTAATGATCGGGACCCGGGAGTCCCGATTCCGGGTCACATGATCACTGTGATAGCCTCTGATTGACTATCACAGTGATCAGTCACTGTACAGCCCGGCCCCCTTGCTTTTTTCTCTCTGTATGAATGGAGAAGAGAGATACATTGTAACTCTCTAACTCCTGGGATAGAGAGAAAAAAAAATGTTTGTAAAAAAAGAAGATAAATAAATAAATATTAAAAAAGAAAAGAAAAAAACAAAGAAAAATACCTAGATCAAGGTTGGATCTAGTTCAGTGCCAGGGTTAGTGTTTGGGTCAAGGTCAGGGTCAAAGGTCAGGATAAAAAAAAATTGGGTGTCAGTTAGTGTCAATGTCAGTGTCAAAAGACAAAAACAAAATGCGCACTTTTGTTTCTGGGCTGGGCTACGAGTACAAACAACACATAACATACACATATATGGTATCACTGCGATCGTCAAGAGCTGGAGAATTTATTTTGGGTTGTTATTTGGTGGTAGGTTATGGTAATAACAAGAAACACACAGCTAAATAAAAAAATGATTTTTGTTTTTACTATTTTTGGGCCAGTTTTCCTTTGATAATAAAAAAAAATTAGGAGCTATCCATTACCATTTACCACCAAATGAAAGCCCAATTTGTCCTGAAAAAAATCGCGGTATAATCCACCTGGATGTACAAAGTAGTTGTGGTGATATGTACGGTTTTACTATCACAGGTCAACGTTGCAGAATTGTGCTTAGGCATTTAGACTTGTTTTACCCTCAGGAGGGAAGGGGTTAAATAGGGTAAATCTCTGCAGCAAGGACACTGATACCAATAAAAACGTGGCATAGGGAACCTTACCCCTCCAAAACTAAAACAAACTATAACTAAAACAAAAAATAATAATATATTGAAGCTTGCCAGATGTAGTATCTGCATTAGTTTTATTTTTACATGATTTCTTTTCTTTTTTTTCAGCTGGTGATCCTGCCAGTAACACACTCCCTGTCCGAGGATGATCTGTATTAATGTCTGTATTGGGTGAAACGTTAGAGAGGGGCGGCAGTGTACTTTCATTAAAAAATGAAAAAGGTGAGCTCCAAATTTCTCGGTCCACCCTCTGGACCCCGCTGCTGCCGGTGCAGCAATTTGTACACCGCAGTACACAGTCCTGGAGGGAGTGTCCATTATGGTGCTCACATTGGCAAGCGCTCCATTGGTCAGCACAACCAATGAGCAGTATTTCTTTCTTCTGGGAGATTTTACCAGAAGAAGGCGGCTCAGGTGGGCTTCTCAGTGGTAAGAATGGTCACATGACGATGGATAGTTACTCTTGGGGCTACGTATTGTGGTGTACGGTCTGCTACAGTGGCAGCATGGGCAGTACCAGGACAGCTTCATCCAGTGCCCAGGAAAAGAATGCAGAACTGCACCCCTCCCCCACTGATAATGCATGCTGTAGAATGGGTTTACTGCCCTGTGTCCATTCTCTGCCCCTGGGCAGCTGTCCCTCTTGCCCACTCCCTGTCCCAGTCCTGAGCATGGGGCATCACAGCTGCTATATACAGCTGGGTCAAGAAGAGTGGCCAGGCAGGACTACCGATAGAGGGGTAAAGCCAGCCCCCCCCATAGCAGACCCAGGCCCTATCAGGTCAGCAGGGGGACCAAGGTTCAGCTGTGAATCCCACACAATGTAAAGTACTGTAAATGTGCACCACACACCATGCTGTGCATTGGAGAGCACTCTGCAGGTGTCAGTCTGCAGTACGCAAACGTTAGCCAGGAGTCCCTTTTTTCTGCCCCCCCACCCCAATTGCTTGTCAGAAGGTTCCATACTGCACAGAAGGGCAGCTCAACACTTTCTTCTGACCTTCATGACCTTATAGCTATGAACAGGGGCCCTGACAGGTAGGCTGTATGGGGCCCCACGATTTCTAATAGCAGTCCTGTGACCTGAGATTTTTGGAGCTAGCTCTCCTTTCCATTTTCCGAAGAGCGACGTTGTCCCCCCGATTTGGACTACAAACACCTTCCCCCTCTCCCCACCTCCACTACCTATCAAGAGTTCACAGAAGATGGGGAAAGCTGGGAAAGCTGATAACATTGTTTGAGAAGTGACAAGGACACCGGGATTCATGACAGGACCAACAGGTATTATATTTCGCCTGAAAAAAAATAAAACTAATGCGGACACCACTGGGTTTATTTACTAAAGCTGGTTCACCCAGAAGCTCGTGCACTTCTGCATGGAAACCAATCAGCTTCCAGGTTTTATTGTAAGCCCCGGTTCACATATATGCGGCCGTGCGGGCTGCGTTTTGCGGGGGCACGAGAGCCCATTCATTTGACACGCAGGGAAGAAGTCCCTGCATTTGCTCCAAAAACGCAACCCACACGGGAACCTCGGTTCCCAGTATGGTTGCATTTCCAGTGCAGGCGGCGTGCAGTTAGAACTAGTGGCACCCGCCCGCGGGTCCGCATTCCTCTGTGCGGGTGGTGCGGATCCGCAGCGGCACCACCCGCACATATGTGAACCTAGCCTTAAAGCTTAACCCCTTGGCGCTGGCACCTCCCAGCCCTTTAAGGGTTTCAGAAGCCGGGAGGCGGGGCAGGGGTTTAAGGTCATGTGACCGCCATGATTCGCCATCACATCGGTCACATGATCGGGAAAGGTCCCGATCGAAAGAAGAGATGGGGACCATTCCGTGAGTACCGGATATGTGTGCTGGGAGCGTGAGAGGCCAGGGCCCAGATGCCGGGAGGCCACACATTTGAGGTTAACTGAACAAGCTGAGGGTAGAACCTGATTGGCTGCCATGTACAGCTGCACCACTTTCTGAGTGAACCAGCTTTAGTAAATCTCCCCCCACATGTTAGGACCAGGGGCAGACTGACCATTCGGGTACTAGGGCACTGCCCGAGGGCCTAGGGTCATTAGGGGGCCCCACGAGATGCCCCTAGTACCTTTCATAGGCTTTTTTTTGGGTGTTGTTTGAGTGTGGATGAGGACACAGGGGCCCCATGAACCCCTCTAGGGGCGGACTGACCATTCGAGTACTCGGGCACTGCCCGAGGGCCCAGGGTCATTAGGGGGCCCCACGAGATGCCCCTAGTACCTTTCATAGGCTTTTTTTTGGGTGTTGTTTGAGTGTGGTTGAGGACACAGGGGCCCCATGATCCCCTCCAGGGGTGGACTGACCATTCGGGTACTCGGGCACTGTCTGAGGGCCCAGGGTCATTAGGGGGCCCCACGAGATGCCCCTAGTACCTTTCATAGGCTTTTTTTTTGGTGTTGTTTGAGTGTGGATGAGGACACAGGGGCCCCATGATCCTATTGCCCCAGGGCCACATCAGTTGTCAGTGCTCCCCTGGTCAGGATTTTGTAAATTGCAATACATTACATTTTTTGTTCTTGGGTTTACATACACTTTAACTGACTGCTCGCTGTGAAGCAATACCTCGATTTTTAAAGAAGGCGAAGCCCTCCTTTACACCAGCAAGCTGCCAGTGATTCCTTTAACAGATGATACATTGAGCGGTCGGTCGCCTGACGCTTCCTCGGCCCCGTATGCGACTCTCCAACGTGTCGCACTCAGCTCCTGCCAGATAAGAAAGGATCTGGGCAGCAGGAACAGTTCTAGGCGGATGTGCGGGAGAGCGGCCAGCGCGCGGTGCGCGGAATGTTCTACGGGGGCATTCCGTTCCAGAGACATTATTTATAAAAAAGGCCATTCCCAGGTCACAAGAAGAGAGAAGGCTTCGTTCTTCCACCGAAGGATTTCTCAGACACTAAAATCTAAACTGACTTCACTTTTGTTTCTTTTTTTTTTTTTTATAAATCTTTCCTTTTTTTTTCTTTTTTTCCACTTTGAGTTTAAATCTCACTTTAGAAGCTCAGAGCTCTGGTTCCTATAGAAGATATAAAACCGATAGCCGGGCTTGTCAGGCTGCAGATACGTGATTGTTTTTCAGCCATCATAAAGCAATAACACGCAGATCGGATTATAGTTTGATGAGCTGCGAGATGTTATGGAAATACTTCTCGGTAATGGCTCTGCTTAGGTTTACGTCCTGCGGAGATCCAGAGCTGCGAGGAGCCTCGGGACACCTCCAACTGGTACCTTAACCTCTTCACGCCGGCCACACGCAAATGTGCGGCCTCCCGGTGTCTAGACGCTGAGCGGCTGCACATTTGCGTGCAATTAAGAAAAACATATGTGCCGAGAGCGCGCTCCTTGTGCACTCCCAGCATACGTCCTCACTCACGGAAAGGTCCCGATATCCGCTTTCGATCGGGACCTTTCCCAAACATGTGACCGCCGTGACGGCGAATCATGACGGTCACATGACCCCAAAACCCTGCCCCAGCTCCCGGCTTCTGAATCCCTTAAAGGGCCGGGAGGCCCTGGCGCCAAGGGGTTAAAGGAGTGCAGAGTTATCAAATTCTGGAAGACGTTTCCAGTATAAGGCCAGCCATACATGGGTCGAAATTCGACAGATTTTTGCGTCTAAAAATCTGACCTAAGAATAATCAGCTGATTTTCACTCTGTTAGTGGGGTCAATGGTACCGGCCGATTTTCGTGATTCCTCCCCTTTTTGGTGATCGGGCATGCTGGAAAATTCGTGAAAAATTACTGATTTTCGAGTCAAGGATAGTCAAATTGTACAATCATGTTTCCAAAAAGAATATGCGCATGAGGCGTGATCTGGAAGGCACAGAAGTTTCGCCCATTATATGGGGTGAACTTGATGACTCGGTCGGCCGATTTTTGAAATCATTGATGGCGCCATCAGATTACAGAGCGAACAACATTTTTGATTTTCGGACAAAAAATTGTTCGGAATTCGAATGATGTATGGCCTGCATAACTCACCAGACATGTATCAAAACTGTATCAAAGTAAGGGAGGGTTATGACCCCTGTTAGTTTTACTTCAATCCAGGCGCCTACATGACTGTCGTTCAGCCCTGATGAAGGGGGAAAGCTGAGCCCCCGAAGCGCGTTGGCTGTTTCAAAATAAAATCTTTCAAGGGACTATACAAGCTGGTGTGGTTCTGCAATCCTTTCAAGACTTTAGTAAACTCCTCCAGGGATCCAGCAGCACCCCACAGTTGCTGGTGAGCAGCCCCTAGCACGGCAAACCACCCATTTATTTATTTCAGGTACTTATATAGCGCCGTCAATGTGCGCCGTCGCGCTTTACATATATATTGTACATTCACATCAGCCCCGCCCCCGAGGAGCATACAAGCTAAGGTCCCTAACTCACATTCATACATACACATACTAGGGCCAATTTAGACAGGAGCCAATTCACCTCCCAGCATTGGAGTACCCGGAGGAAACCCACGCAGGCACAGGGAGAACATGCAAACTCAAGGCAGGTGGTGCTGTGGTTGGGATTTGAACCAGCAACCCCAGTACAATTTATTGTACATTCAGATCAGTCCCTAACCCTCAAGGGATGTACAATCTAAGGTCCCTAACTCACATTCATACGTACACATACTAGGGACAATTTAGACAAAAGACAATCAACCTACCAGCATGTCTTTGGAGTGTGGGAGGAAATCGGAGTACCCGGAGGAAACCCACAGAGGGAGACCATGCAATATCCAAGCAGGTGGTGCTGTGGTTGGGATTCGAACCAACGACCCGAGTACTGCCAGGTGGAAGTGCTAACCATTTAGCCACTGTGCTGCCCATATATCTGCCCAGGGGCGGACTGACAACTCATGGGGCCCCCGGGCAATAGGGGATCATGGGGCCCCTGTGTCCTTGCCCAAACTCAAAAAAGCCTATGAAAAAGGTACCAGGTGCATCTCATGGGGCCCCCTACTGACCCGGGCCCTCGGGCAGTGCCCGAGTTTCCAAATGGTCAGTCTGCCCCTGTATCTGGAGTTCAGCTTTGCAGCACAACCTTTCCCCATTCTATTCTGCTTTCCACTGACCAAAGGGTGAGCCTGCCCAGCCACCGCACAAGGGGAGGTGTGCACTCCATCCAATACAGCTTGTGTATACTTGTGTATAGGGTGCACATTGAGATCTTTGCCTTGGGTGCTGGAGGCAGGACCGGGACAAGAGGTGGGCAGGAGGGGCGACCGCCCAGGGCACACAAGCTTCAGATCAGTGGCTACCAACAACCAGCTGCTCTGACAGTTACTGCTGTCACACCGAGTTCCCCATCCTTGCGCTGGCCAGGACCAGGACCTTGTGTTGGTACAGGTCCACTACCCATGTGCTGTGCAGCAGCAAAGTGTGCTCAGACAATAAATCCACCCCCTCCCCCCCCCCATGCTGCAAGTAAATCTGACCACATACACACTCTATGGCCAGATCTTTTAACAATCTCTTCCTCTCATTCCTAAACTTGCACCTTTGAATTCGTTGTATAATTTCAAATCTGGGCTGAATCACTCATCAGCTTCTCTGTTCCCTCGGGACCCCCAGCTGTGGGGGTAACTGCAGGCCTTGCAAAAAAAAAAGCCATGTGGGAGAGTCTCCCTCCTCCTGCTGCATTTATCACATGAAAACCAACAAAACGCAGCAGGATGAGTGTGAGATATGAGGTTGCAGCAGCCTAATAGAAGCAGAAACATCCCAAAACTGCAAGCTGGGCAGGTATAGAGACCAGGACTATTACAAAAGGAACCTCACCAAGTGATCAGTGACAGGATCCACCATAAATTTCGGTTATGGGTGGAGATGCGCTGCTGGCTAAGGAGAAGCGCGGTGCCAAAACGCAGTACTAAAATGCCCAGCACAACTTTTCTTTACAAGCAGTACACACGCACACACATGCAAGAGAGCACAGGCGGACAGACGGTACCTGCTATGTCATCGGGAGACGCGGAGTCGCTGTCGGAAAGGGCGAATTTCAGGTTTTCGCTGCAGCCACTGGTCACAGACAGGCTCTGTGATATCACTAGATCTAGCATTTCCTTGCACCTGTAAGACAGAAAAAAAATAAAAAATGATAACTAATATATTCCAGCGAACACGCCTAAAGAAAATTTCCTGCGCCACATAAATATTAAAACGCGCCAACCTAAATCTCATTCTGTATTTAAATTTCATTAAAAGAAAAGAAAAAAAAAATAACATTCACTGAACTTATTCCACCTACGAGAAAGCGGGATTTTAAATGAAAAACGGGCTCCTTGGGGACGCGGAACACTTCGGCGCCGCTCGTCTAATGAGAAAACGGCGTTGGGGTCTCCAGCGAAAAATCGCTTTGCTCTGTGGTGAGTCAAGGGGGTAATGTGAGCGGGACCGTCAGGTGTTCGGGGTGGCAAGAGAGCGAGAACGCGGTCTATTATTCAACGGAGTGTGACGCCGCGGTCCCAGGCCAGCTTCGCTCAGCATAAATTAAAGGAGAATGTTACGTCGGCTGACAAGTTTTACAGAGAAATGCGCGGGATTGGGACGACAGGACGGATTGGGAGATCTCGCAATCTGACCGTACCTGGGGCTGTTTTGGAGCACGGACAGCCCGCGGTGCTGCGAATGTGTTTGATTTGATTTTGGAGGTTTTTTGGTACCTTTGGTGCTTAGCAGCTGATAGACTTTTAGCGCTCGCTTATCCTTTTCTTCTTATCTGCGAATGTGTTTGTTCATTGCGGCGGATTCGCTAAACATTTAGGGTAAGCGCCGACAGTTTATACAGCGCTTTACATACTGTACATCCCCAAGGAGCTTACAATCTAAGGGCCCTATCTCACATACCTACCAGGGGCGGACTGACAAATCATGGGGCCCCCGGGCAATAGGGGATCATGGGGCCCCTGTGTCCTTGCCCAAACTCAAAAAAGCCTATGAAAAAGTTACCAGGGGCATCTCATGGGGCCCCCTACTGACCCCAGGCCCTCGGGCATTGCCCGAGTTTCCAAATGGTCAGTCCGTCCCTGATACCTACGCTACGTTCACGCCATGCAGGTGCATTGCGCGTTTCTGTGCATTTTCTGCGCATCGCAGGTAAGGTAGCCCATGTGTTTCAATAGGCTGCTCTACACACGAGAAACACATAAAAGGAGTCCCTGGCCCCAATGCGCAAAAGAAGTCCCATACAAACTAAGGTCCCTATATCACATATTTGAGCTCAGTTGCTCCAGTGCGTTTGCATGCGTTCCCACATATCGCACGTAGGGCAGTCCGTTCATTTTAATGAGCTTCCCTCTACATGAAAAACGCACAAAAAGACCCTTTTGCAAAGTTGCGCGGCACCACAAAACGTGGAAAAGGCGGCATGTTTGTGTATGTATCAGGAAAGTGCACGATTTTTACATGCAGGGCCGCTGATATGGGGGTAGCAACAGTCCTTCTGTAGGGGGCCCAGGCAGCAGGGGGTTCAGAACGGGGCAGGAGGGGGGTGATTGGTAAAGTGGGGGGGGCAATTAGAAGAACTGATCACCTGTGTGTCTCTCCCTGCAGCAGCTAAAAGCTGGTTCCTCCTACTCTCCCTCTCTTTGGCTTTCAGCTGCTGCAGGGAGAGACAACACAGGGGATCGGTTGCTGTAATTGCCCCCCCCCCCCTCGTCTCACTGGTCACCTTCCCTGACCAGGATTCAATTCCTCCTGCTGCCCACTAATAATGATTTTAGTGTAACCTAATGAAAATCTAATTTTAATATTTGGGGGGGCTGTCAAATAGTCTGTAAGGGGCCCCATGATTTCTAACAGCATCCCTGTTTGCATGCGTTCTCAACATGCACAGTGTGAACATAGCATTACACATAGTAGGGCCAATTTAAACTGGGGCCAGTTAGGCTTGTCTTTTGAGTTAGGGAGGAAACCGGAGTACCCGGAGGAATCCCAGGCAAGTACAGGGAGAACACACAAACTCCATGCAGATAGCTTCCTGGTTGGGATCCGAGGACCCCAGTGCTGCAAGGCATGAGGGAGGGTCTATAAGCTGGTTGTGAGTCTGCATGTGTTTGCTCGCAGGCATGAGCGCAGTCCAAGAACCTATCCAGATTGATCATACACTGGTGTTCAATGCACGCTATGCATGTCAACATAATATAATAACAAAAACAAAAAACTGAAAAAAAAATATGACATTGTGATCAGCTCACTAAGGAACAAATCATGTTTGCATGAACACTAAATACATACAGCATAGACAAAGGAAACTTCTTTTCTGCCTCACGATCAGTAGAATTTGTATTGGAACTTGTATTGTGAATCACGTTGTACACCGACCAGCACATAAACACTGGAGCAAGCGAGCGCAGAAAGAAGTTGGATAAAAGTGACAAGGGTGTCACTCTCCTTTAATTCCAGACCTGTCGTCTGCTTGATGTCCTTTTATTCCTATGTGGGAAGTGCCCAGAGCTGCTGTTAGAACCCATAGGGCCCCATAAAGCCAACATGACAGGGACCCCTTAAAAAAAACAAAACAGGTTTCAGTTATGAATGAAAGGGGTGAGTGATTGGTACCGATCACTCAGTGTGTTCATTGAGGAAAGGAAAGGGCTTGTCAGGGACGGACTGACAACTCATGGGGCCCCCGGGTAATAGGGGATCATGGGGCCCAGGTGTCCTTGTCCACACTCAAAAAAGCCTTTAAAAAAGGTACCAGGGGCATTGCATGGGGTCCCCTACTGACCCCGGGCCCTCAGGCAGTGCCTGAGTGCTCTAATGGTCAGTCCACCCCTGGGGCTGGTTAATGTAATCTAAATATCAGACCCCTCCCCCATTCCCCATCATGAAGGAGGCTATTGTGTGCTTGCAGCTGCCGGTGGGAAGCCGGCACTGTTGGGGCCCAGGCAGCTGGGTGAATCAGATGTGCACAGGAAGAGTGATCGGCATGGTGGGCAGGGGAGAGGGGCAATTCCTGGAACCGATCTCCTGAATGGCTCTCTCTGCTGCAGCTGAAAACCAGTGGGAGAGGAGGAGATTCCATCTTTCAGATGCTGCAGAGAGAGCCATACAGGGGACCGGTTCCAGTAATTGTTCTGTGCTGCACACAGGTTTTTTTTTTCCCTACATGCATAAAATTGAGCCTTTACAACCACTTTAACCTTTATCTTAATGGGCCCCACGTGGCTGATGCCATAATACAGTACCACATATTAGCACATGATGACAGACTCCCTTCAGTGCTGACCTGTCACCGCTCATGGTACTTTCATCTTGTAGGAAGAAGGGTCAGCGGCACACCGGAGAATTGATGAATATTCTGTGTATTTATTGATCCATAGGACACACAAAACACCAGGACAGGAATACAGGACCTGTTAATGCATTTCACACATCGATTAAGCACGAGATCATGTGAAACGCGTTAACAGGTCCTGTATTCATGTCCTGGTGGACCAATAAATACAAACTATATTCATCTATCCTCCGGTGTGCGGCTGACCCTTCTTCCTATTGCATCGTGTGTGGTGGCGAGCCACAGCCTGCACATGTTATGGATTGATCTAGATTGTTTGCCTGAGTGGTATACCTTTGTTCTTTAGATTACTTTCATCTTAGCCTGGTCTTCCATTTGGGTTTGTGCTGAATGGCCAAGGCGTGATGACGTCACTCCCGAGCCTGTGCACGGGGAGTCACCAATCGCGACTCGGCACACTCTGCATTCAAGGCACAGGCAGCGTGCCGCGAATGCAAAAGTTAACTGGCTTCACCGGTCACAGCCGACATGAATATCTACTAAACGGCGCAGATTTCAAATGTTTTAAAAGGTCCTTACATGTCTTAGATTTTAGAAGCTTTATTAAAGGGCAAAGCCCGAAGCTGGGTTCAATACCGCTTCGATGAAGGCTGTGTACAGGGGCGGACTGACAACTCATGGGGCCCCCAGGCAATAGGGGATCATGGGGCCCCTGTGTTCTTGCCCAAACTCAAAAAAGAATATGAAAAAGGTACCAGGGGAATCTCATGGGGCCCCCTACTGACCCCGGGCCCTAGGTCAGTGCCCGAGTTTCCAAATGGTCAGTCCGCTCCTGGCTGTCTACGTCCATTGTAGTCTTTGTGTTCAGGAAGGAATACTCACTTCTGAGCACATAGGATTTTCTTCTTCCGTTGGTGAATCGGGTCCAACAGACTCTCTTTGGACTAAAGATATTTATCTTATCTCTGTGGGGAAGCTAATCGTAGGGAACAGCGCTGATCTTTTCTGTCAGCATCCATCAGTAGGAGGAACAGAACTGTCCGAACATCCAGACACAAAGTAGCAATCGCCAACACAAAGTAACAATCATTGAAACAGTAACACATAACAAGTGTAACATGTCTGGAAGAGATCAGCGGAATACCATAACTTTCTGGTAACGGTGAGACAGCGATATAGAAAAAAATAAATAAACAATGTAAGCAGAATTTGGTTTATAGTGCGTAATACTGACCTAATATGATACAAATGAGGGACACAATGCCCCTTTCTGCCTGTTCCAGACGTTTTAATAGATAACATGAAAAATCTGCACTTAATTAGCGTGTAAACGAAACAAGACAACAAGAATCAGCACTGGGCCGGCTGCGGTGGCACATACACATCGCAGATTCCGAGCCATTTGCTAGGCCTGTCGTCACTCGGAGTCCCCCGAGGCATCAGCGATGGTGGGGGAGGCAGGACGGGTATAAAAGCCGGTGTCAGGGAGCGGAACTCAGGGGATGACAGCTGGAGGTGGGGGCAAAAGAGGTGGGGGCAACAAGGAGGTGGGGGGGGGGCACTTCAAAGGCTCTCAGCGCTGCAAATGGATGAAAAGCAGATGGAACCCCCAGCAGCCAGGGGCTTCGGAGACCACAGCAATCATCAGAACGCCAAAATGACTCTGCGGAGGACACCTCAACTCTGGGGGGGGGGCAGATACAACCTGTCTGCCAGGAGATGGGAATCCACTGGGGCAGTTTACGGGCCTTTTATGGGACCCGTTCTGCTTCAACACCGCATCTCATAAATGGTACAAGAACACATGCGTGAAATCGCCAGGCTGAGGGAACAGCGATTTACAGGGCACAGCCACGTAACCCAAAAGAGGGTTTATGTTGTAGAATAATTCCAGGAACCTTCAACATGGAGAATAAAAAAGCAAGAAACAGGGAGTGAGAAGAAGGGAGGGGGTTAGACAGAAAGACTGATAGAGATAAAGAGAAAGAGAAAGAGGGGAAGAGAGAGAGAGGAAGAAAGGAGGGGGGCAGAGAGAGAGAGAAAGGGGGAGAAAGAAATGGAGAGAAAGGGGGAGAAAGGGGGGGGGAGAGAAAGGGGGAGAAAGAAAGGGAGAGAGAGAGAAAAGGAGGGGGGGGCAGGGAGAAGGAGGAAAGGGGGGGGGGGTAGAAAGAAAAGGAGGGGGAGAGAGAAAGGGAGAGGAAAAAGGAAGGAGACAGGGAAAGAGAGAGAAAAACAGAGGAAGAGAGAGAGAGAGAGAAGAGAGGAGAGTGAGGGAGAGGAGAGTGAGGGAGATGAGAGAGAGGGAGAGAAAGGGAGAGTAAGAAAGAGAAAGAAAGAGGAAGAGAGGAAGACAGAGAGAGGAAGACAGAGAGAGAGAGAAAAGGAGAGGGACAGGGAGAAGGAGGAAGGGGGGGGTGGAGGGGAGAGAGAGGAGAAAGAGAAAGGGAGAGAGAGGGGGAGAGAAAGGGAGACAGAGAAAGGGAGAGAGAGAACTAGAGGGAGGGAGAGAAAGGAAGAGTAAGAAAGAGAGAGAGAAAAGGAGGGGGACAGGGAAAGAGAGAGAGAAAGGGGGAGAAAGAAAGAGGGGAAGGGTGGAGAGAGGGAGAAGGTGTGATTGCCAGAAAGACATGGCGAGGAGAGAGAGAAGGAGAGAAAGAGCGAGATGAGGGGAAGGGAGAAAGAGAGAGATAAAGAGAGAGAAAAAGAAAGACAAGAATAGAAAAGAAAGAGGGGGGGAGAAAGAGAGAGGGAATGTAAAGAGAGAGAAGAAAGAGAAAGTGATAAAGAGAGGGAATAGAGTAAAGAGAGGGAGGGAGGAAGAAAGTGATAAATAGATAAGGTGAGAGAGAATGAAAGAGGGGAAAGGTGGAGAAAAAGAAGGCATGAGAGACAGAAAGAGAGGGGGAAGAGAGAGAGAGAAGGAGAAAGACAGAAAGAAAAAGAGGGAGGAGGGAAAGATACAGGAGAAGGGGAGAGAAATAGAGATAAGGAGAGAGAGAGGAGAGGAATGAAGTGAAGGGGGCAGAAAAATCGTTCCTGGGAAAGTAGAACATATTATCCCAAATTACTTTTAAATATGAAACACATTTCTTTACAGTAGAACTAAACTCAAAAGGTGAAGATTTGCTTTTACAAGGAACTTCTAAAAATGCTGACTGTGTCCTACTATACAAAATGCACCTTTTGTCGGGAGTTCCCTCTGACATGTAGCAGTGCCCTTCCTTTCTGGTGTGTGTGCCTCGACACTCCTATTCTGTAGCTTTATAGCTGTGTATCTGCAGCGTGAGATCATCTAAAGCCCCGTACGCACGATGAGAATATCACACAAATGATCTCCATTTTTTGTTGCATGCTAGCATCATATCAAAAATGAAGAGGTAACTAAAGTTACGAAAATCGTATGATAAAAATGTTCGTGCCTATCCCTTCAGATAATTTCACATACTGTCATGACTGGCTCTCAAAAGCTGTGTACTAGATTATCGGACAATTGCTTTGCAAGCAGTATTTGTTGTCTGAGTTTCTCATAGTGTGTATTGGGCACAAGGGTTAAGTCACATCTACGTGTTTTTTTAGTGTGTTTGCAGATCTGCAAAAGCACACTACAATCCATTTAACTCTGTTTCTTATGGGTCCCATTCACATCTATGTCGTTTCCTGCAATGCGATTTTTGGATAGGCGCAGGGACTTATTTTCATGCATCACAGTGCATTTTGTGGCATCATAGTCTTCAATGGAATTGCATTTAACCACATAACACATAACAGCCTTTGTTATGTGTTTTTGCTGCATTTTCCTGTTTAGCAGACGCCTTCTCCTAGCAGCATCAACACATAGCTTGCCATTGGCCAAAACAAAAAATGCAAAACGTGCTACAAAAATGCACATGCATAGATGTTAACCTAGCCAGAGGCACTGCTGCTTCTGACTGATAGTCTCAGGAGATTTGGAGTAAGATTTAGTGATGTCACTACTGTGCAGCTCACTGTTTTCCTTGCTGGAGAGGAAGCTGTACCTGAGGACCTGCAATACAAGGATCTCTCTGTTTCTGCTTCATTCATTTTGTAATCTCTGCTTCCTTCACCAGTCATGAGATTACCATTCATCAAGAGGGCAGCTCTGATATGAGAAAACAACCTACCTCTACTAACATGACCCCCTCCACACAGTGCAGAACAAGACCTGGCAAATCAATAAAGGGGAACAGATCAGCTGTAGAAGGACTACAGGCAATGCTAGTGATCTGCCCTCTGCATGGCTTTTCTGAGGGCACAGCTTCCAGAGCAAAGTTTCCCCTTTAGGACCTTGGCAATACACTGAAAAAGAATACCTGGGACAAATGACTCAATACACATGAGAATCAGACTAGAAGGATTCCATAGATGCGTACTGTCCTCCCTTTGGAACCTATTTCCCCCCGGTTCATCTCTTTTTATCATTTTTTTTGTTTTTGTTTTTCAATGCTTAAATAAAGAAGTAGTAAAACATGTATCCCTGGGTTTCACAATTATTTTTTGTATAGAATATGTTCATGGACCAGGCTAATGGAAGCACTGCTGGGGTGGAGGGAGTGTCCTAAGCAGACTTTCTTTTTGCTGAAAGGTGCTCCACCTTCCCATTCACAAAAGCAGAGAGGTAGGCAGGGGCGTATTTATCGCGAGACAAACAAGGAATTTTCCTAGGGCGGTATTTTTCAGGGGGGTGGCGCAGCCCTCCGGAAGAAGGGTCGCACGCAGCATGGGGACTAGGTGGGAGCCGAGAGAGGCTGCGGGCTGCTTGACGGTGTATGCTGAGCTTGACTCTCATTCCCTGAGATGTCTGGATCCTTGAAGGTGAGTGTCCTTCTCTCTCTCGCTGGGTGGGGGGAGAGGGGTGGTGGTGTGGGTGTATAGGGGGCAGTGGTAATGGAAGGCTCTCTCAGCTGGGGGGGTAGTGTGTTAGTGGATCGCTTTCTCTGCCGGTGGGGGTAGAGGGTGCAGCTTTTGGTGGGTTTCAGTGGAAGTCTCTCTCGGCTGGGGGAGTAGTGTGTTAGTGGATCACTTTCTCTGCCAGCGGGGGTAGAGAGTGCGGCTTTTGGTAGGTTTCAGTGGAAGGCTCTCTCATTTGGGGGGGTAGTGT
This sequence comes from Staurois parvus, assembly GCF_062004578.1. Taxonomy (NCBI): domain Eukaryota; kingdom Metazoa; phylum Chordata; class Amphibia; order Anura; family Ranidae; genus Staurois; species Staurois parvus. The sequence continues at coordinate 285,022 of NW_028318495.1, read as the reverse complement.
GTTAGTGGATCGCTTTCTCTGCCGGTGGGGGTAGAGGGTGCGGCTTTTGGTGGGTTTCAGTGGAAGGCTCTCTCGGCTGGGGGAGTAGTGTGTTAGTGGATCACTTTCTCTGCCGGGGGGGTAGAGAGTGCGGCTTTTGGTGGGTTTCAGTGGAAGGCTCTCTCAGCTGGGGGGGTAGTGTGTTAGTTGATCGCCTTCTCTGCCGGCTGGGGTAGAGGGTTCGGCTTTTGGTGGGTTTCAGTGGAAGTCTCTCTCGGTTGGGGGAGTAGTGTGTTAGTGGATCGCTTTCTCTGCCGGCGGGGGTAGAGAGTGCGGCTTTTGGTAGGTTTCAGTGGAAGGCTCTCTCGGCTGGGGGTGTAGTGTGTTAGTGGATCACTTTCTCTGCCGGTGGGGGTAGAGAGTGCGGCTTTTGGTAGGTTTCAGTGGAAGGCTCTCTCGGCTGGGGGTGTAGTGTGTTAGTGGATTGCTTTCTCTGCCGGGGGGGTAGAAAGTGCGGCTTTTGGTGGGTTTCAGTGGAAGGCTCTCTCAGCTGGGGGGGTAGTGTGTTAGTGGATCGCCTTCTCTGCCGGCGGGGGTAGAGGGTGCGGCTTTTGGTGGGTTTCAGTGGAAGGCTCTCTCGGCTGGGTGGGGGGGGGGTAGTGTATTAGTGGATCGCTTTCTCTGCCATCAGGGGTAGAGGGTGCAGCTTTTGGTGGGTTTCAGTGGAAGGCTCTCTCGGCCGACTGGGGGGCAGATTTTGGCGGGTGTCAGGAGAAGGCTTTCTCGGGCAGGTGTGGGTTTGGTGCTGTCATGTTGGTCATTGTCAGGCTCTCTCAGCAAGCAAGGCTGTGGTGTTGGTTGATGTTAGGCTCTCTCGGCAGGAGAGGCTGTGGTGTTGGTCGATGTCAGGCTCTCTCAGCAGGCAAGGCTGTGGTGTTGGTTGATATCAAGCTCTCTCGGCTGGGGGGTGGGGGGGGGGGTTGTAGGTGGAAGGTGGCCAATTTATGTGTTGCCTAGGGCAGCACAAACCTAAATACACCCCTGGAGGCAGGTATGAGGTTTTTATACTCTACAACTTAGTAATTATCATACAACTGTTGGTGAAAATATGTATCTGTATAAACTCATTGTATTGATACAAAAGAGGCAAAACTATGATTCAACCACAAGATCAGCTGCTGGCCATAACAGCTGAGGCTCCCAATTAGCAAGGCAAACCGGAGTTGACTAAGTTCTGAATGTAGTGCTAGTTCATATCACTGTGACACGGGGTGGGGGTGCAGTTGGTCCATCCCAGGAATGTCAATGGTTCCAACAATGGCAGCTGCCAGCCTTGGTTGGAAGATTCCAACGTGAAGGTCCGTTTAATTTACAGCCAATATACTGATGACCTGAACCTTGAATACTACTTGAAAGAAACCATACAGGGTTTTCCCATGCAACATTAAACACAACAATATTATTAAATATTGATCATTTTGATTTTATGGACTTATCTGTCGAAAAAGATGTCCAGCCGTACAAGATGGCCGCCTCTTCAGCACATAGGAGAACACTTCAGAGAAGGCTGTAGATCCCTTGGCTCTGCTCTTGGCCATGATCAGCGTCATTCAGCTTCCTCCACACTAAGTAGGGTTAATGCTCTTCAGGTTTCTCCCGTGGCCACGCATAAGGAACGTATTCCAATATGTTTTCGGAATAATTTGAGAAACGCACAATTTGGGCTTGTTCCAAACAATGTAAAGACAAGGCTTAAATCAGGAAATGGTCGGAGACGTTGCCTTCCTGGATTATTTCAGACTTTCGGAGGCTTTCCTCAGAGGTGGAAGGGCTGTCTGAAGCCATCCAGGCAGCGGCTGATAGTTCGAACTTCCCGTCCCTGCAGGGATAGCCTTTCCAGCGTGTTTTTGGTGGGAGCAGAAAACTTGACTGACTGAAAACTGGGTCACGCTCAAAACTTACAGCCGTATGTACAGAAGTAAAACAAATTAGGATGTTTCCAATATTGAGGTGGGACTGGACCGGCTCAGAAAATCTACAGAATGTTTACGTTAGGAAACGCAGCAACAAGATGGTGGGAACGTCGCGTATTCGTATGGAAGTGCTCACAGGTCTGCTGTGGGAGTCCTGAGAAATCTTATGGCTTTGCCGAGTACAGCACAACTGAAAATATTCGCCGAAAACACAGCAATCCCACAAATTTGATCGACCATCAAAATTCACACACAGGCATTGCAACAATGTGAGCCAAAATGTGTGTTTTCACAACACATAGAACAGGGGGGTCTCCAAACCTTTGAAACAAAGGGCCAGTTTACTGCCCTTGAGTTTTTAGGAGGGGCTGGACTGTGGCCAGTGGGAGTAGAAAATGCCATGGGTTTGGTTTACTAAATGGGGGTAAAAATGTATTATGTAATTGGTGTCAGTGGGAGGAATAGTGCCCCATTGTTGGTGTCAGTGGGAGGAATAGTGTCCCATCATTGGTGTCAGTGGGAGGAATAGTGCCCCATCATTGGTGTCAGTGGGAGGAATAGTGCCCCATCATTGGTATCACTGGAAAGAATAGTGTCCCATCATTGGTGTCAGTGGGAGGAATAGTGTCCCATCATTGGTATCAGTGGGAGGAATAGTGCCCCATCATTGGTATCAGTGGGAGGAATAGTGCCCCATCATTGGTATCAGTGGGAGGAATAGTGCCCCATCATTGGTATCAGTGGGAGGAATAGTGCCCCATCATTGGTGTCAGTGGGAGGAATAGTGTCCCATCATTGGTGTCAGTGGGAGGAATAGTGTCCCATCATTGGTGTCAGTGGGAGGAATAGTGCCCCATCATTGGTATCAGTGGAAGGAATAGTGTCCCATTATTGGTGTCAGTGGGAGGAATAGTGCCCCATCATTGGTGTCAGTGGGAGGAATAGTGCCCCATCATTGGTATCAGTGGAAGGAATAGTGTCCCATTATTGGTGTCAGTGGGAGGAATAGTGCCCATCATTGGTGTCAGTGGGAGGAATAGTGCCCCATCATTGGTGTCAGTGGGAGGAATAGTGCCCCATCATTGGTGTCAAAGGGAGGAATAGTGCCCCATTGCTGGTGTTAGTGGGAGGAATAGTGCCCCATTGCTGGTGTCAGTGGGAGGAATAGTGCCCCATCATTGATGTCAGTGGAAGGAATAGTGCCCCATTGTTGGTGTCAGTGGGAGGAATAGTGCCCCATCATTGGTGTCAGTGTGAGGAATAGTGCCCCATTGTTGGTGTCAGTGGGAGGAATAGTGCCCCATCATTGATGTCAGTGGAAGGAATAGTGCCCCATTGTTGGTGTCAGTGGGAGGAATAGTGCCCCATCATTGGTGTCAGTGTGAGGAATAGTGCCCCATTGTTGGTGTCAGTGGGAGGAATAGTGCCCCATCATTGGTGTCAGTGGGAGGAATAGTGTCCCATCATTGGTGTCAGTGGGAGGAATAGTGCCCCATCATTGGTGTCAGTGGAAGGAATAGTGCCATTCATTGTTAATGGCACCCTCCCCCCACACACACACATCTGCTATTGCATGCGTTTTTGGTACAATTTTGAAAGTGTCAGAGATGTAAGAATTTGGATTCCCTGTCACCTCTTGTTCACCTATAGACATAGGGAGGCTGAATCCCTTTGCTGGGACAAAGACATTAAAACTTGGGAGGAGTTCTAAACCGTCACCATTCTATCCATAACAGAAGCAAAAAAAAAATTTTTAAAGCTGCACAAAATTTTCATTGAAATGTATTCCCCACAAGTCCCAATGGATATAAATATACTTTGTGTGCACCAGATCACTTTGCAAACCCAGATTTTACCTTTACCTTGTAAGACCCCTTTCCCACAGATGTTCCAATCGGGTCTGCCAGCCTGTTTTTCAGGCGGACCTGATTGGAACCTCTATTCTCCTCCATGGAGCAGTCATGTGTCTGTTTACACCGGCCGACATCCAACCCGATCTGATCTGCCAATAAGAGGCGGATGGGAATCCGTTCCTATTCAGTCCATGGGATTGGATCGTATGGCAATCGGATGGAAATAGACAGGCAGTCCATTTCCATCACACCAGCCACAGAGGAAAGCGGGCTATGTCCGTGGCCGCTCTGCATAGGTGGAGAGGAAAGTGGGCTGTGTCCGTGTCCGCTCTGCATAGGCGGAGAGGAAAGCGGGCTGTGTCCGTGTCCGCTCTGCATAGGTGGAGCGGACACGGACCTGTCATCCCCTTGCTCAGTAGGGATCAGCAGACAGATCTCCTGCTAAGAAGCTGATCCACTGACGGGTTTCCCTGTGAAAGGGACCTTAAAGTAGCAGTGATATTATCAATGTGCTGTACACAGCAGGCTCCACCCACTATAGAAAACTACAGGGAGGCGGAGACAAGACCAGTCACCCTGCACAAGGAGAGAGGGCAGAGTGGTAGGAAAGTCCCATCAGGCTCCACCCACTACAGAAAACTACAGGGAGGCGGAGACAAGACCAGTCCCCCTGCACAAGGAGAGAGCAGAGTGGTGGGAGGGTCCTAGCAGGCTCCTCCCACTAAAGAAAACTACAGCAGGGGGCAGAGACAAGACCAGTCACTCTGCACAAGGAGAGAAGGCAGAGTGGTAGGAAGGTCCCATCGGGCTCCACCCACTACAGAAAACTACAGGGAGGCGGAGACAAGACCAGTCACCCTGCACAAGGAGAGAGGGCAGAGTGGTGGGAGGGTCCCAGCAGACTCCACCCACTACAGAAAACTACAGCAGGGGGCAGAGACAAGACCAGTCACTCTGCACAAGGAGAGAAGGCAGAGTGGTAGGAAGGTCCCATCGGGCTCCACCCACTACAGAAAACTACAGGGAGGCGGAGACAAGACCAGTCACCCTGCACAAGGAGAGAGGGCAGAGTGGTGGGAGGGTCCCAGCAGACTCCACCCACTACAGAAAACTACAGCAGGGGGCAGAGACAAGACCAGTCACTCTGCACAAGGAGAGAAGGCAGAGTGGTAGGAAGGTCCCATCGGGCTCCACCCACTACAGAAAACTACAGGGAGGCGGAGACAAGACCAGTCACCCTGCACAAGGAGAGAGGGCAGAGTGGTGGGAGGGTCCCAGCAGACTCCACCCACTACAGAAAACTACAGCAGGGGGCAGAGACAAGACCAGTCACTCTGCACAAGGAGAGAAGGCAGAGTGGTAGGAAGGTCCCATCGGGCTCCACCCACTACAGAAAACTACAGGGAGGCAGAGACAAGACCAGTCACCCTGCACAAGGAGAGAGGGCAGAGTGGTGGGAGGGTCCCAGCAGACTCCACCCACTACAGAAAACTACCGAAGGGGCGGAGACAAGGAGAGAGAGCAGCAGTGAGTGGTCTTTATTCCAGGAAGTCTCACACTGCATGACGGCACAGATCTGGAAGAAATACACAAAGCTCCCCGAGATTCCAGAAGAATCCACATGACTCCTGTATGAAGACAATATTTGCTGATCCCGGAGTTCAGCTTTAACTTACGGGCAGCACAGTGGCCAAATGGTTAGCACTTCCGCCTGGCAGTACTCAGGTCATTGGTTCGAATCCCAACCACGGCACCACCTGCCTGGAGTTTGCATGTTCTCCCTGTGCCTGCGTGGGTTCCTCTGGGTACTCCGGTTTCCTCCCACCCTCCAAAGACATGCTGGTAGGTGAATTGGATCCTGTCTAAACTGTCCCTAGTATGTGTATGTATGAATGTAAGTTAGGGACCTTAGATTGTACGCCCCTCAGGGGTGGGGACTGATGTGAATGTACAATATATATGTAAAGCGATGTGTAAACTGATGGCGCTATATAAGTACCTGAAATAAATAAACTTTGCCCTAAAAAATCACAAGTGAAGTAGTTAAATGTCGATGTAACTTACTTGCTGTCGGCCAATACATTGAGTTCCCGATAAATACGGCCCACTAACAGCGCTGAGCTCCCTATAAAAAGAGGACGTAATGTGAACACACATCTATACCATCCACACACGAGCCGTCCCCACATCCAACATACACAACACAACACCTCGCCGGGACCTCCGCGGCCTAATGCATCTGCCAGTGAAAACGTTACAATGTCGCCTCAACAAAGTGAGCTCTCATTGGCTGCCAGCGTTCAGCGCTGGAGAAACAACAAAACCGCCAAGCACATCACAAGTTATTGGCCTTTTCCAAGCTGAGGAATTTAATTTCCCCAGAAATGTATGGATGGTGGTTGGATGACCTGCGAAGTGATTAGGTGATCCTTCCCAGCCCAAAGCAGTGTCTGTACACAGGACTGTATACCAGAAGCCAGACGCGGCACCGGCTATGGGCACACGCCAGGAGCAAGCGGCCAATCAAAAACATGTATTTTAAAAAAAAGGATAACTGGTACTTTACTAGATGTACCTACACAGTGACTCAGATGGGATCTTCTGTAACTTCACAAGATGGCAAGTATAAATTCCTAACTTTGTAGTCAGTCACAAGGTGAGAGGCCGCAACATTGTAACTTTGTAGTTGGTCACAAGGTGAGAGGCCACAACATTGTAACTTTGTAGTCGGTCACAAGGTGAGAGGCCGCAACATTGTAACTTTGTAGTCGGTCACAAGGTGAGAGGCCGCAACATTGTAACTTTGTATCCAGTCACAAGGTGAGAGGCCGCAACATTGTAACTTTGTAGTCGGTCACAAGGTGAGAGGCCGCAACATTGTAACTTTGTATCCAGTCACAAGGTGAGAGGCCGCAACATTGTAACTTTGTATCCAGTCACAAGGTGAGAGGCCGCAACATTGTAACTTTGTATCCAGTCACAAGGTGAGAGGCCGCAACATTGTAACTTTGTATCCAGTCACAAGGTGAGAGGCCACAACATTGTAACTTTGTAGTCGGGCACAAGGTGAGAGGCCGCAACATTGTAACTTTGTAGTCGGTCACAAGGTGAGAGGCTGCAACATTGTAACTTTGTAGTCGGTCACAAGGTGAGAGGCGGCAACATTGTAAATTTGTAGTCGGTCACAAGGTGAGAGGCGGCAACATTGTAACTTTGTAGTCAGTCACAAGGTGAAAGGCTGCAATATTGTAACTTTGTAGTCAGTCACAAGGTGAGAGGCCGCAACATTGTAACTTTGTAGTTAGTCACAGGGTGAGAGGCCGCAGTAGAGGCCGATCTGTGTCAGACCTTTCAAAGCCATCCTTGAGCTTCAGTAACTTTGCCAAGGGTGAGATAATGTTAACAGGCTGCTGCAGGCAGGATGAAGCATTTCCTCAGTCTCCTCCTCCCAAGTGATCAATCTGCTACATTGTAACTTTGTAGCAAATCACAAGGTGAGAGGCTGCAGCAGGGGCTGATATGTGTTAGATAATTGTGAACACAGCCAACAACTGCACAGGTACCAGAATTTACACAAGAGCATCTCAGTCCAGGAAGTAGATGATAACTTTGGATGATGCCTGAACAAAGATGGGGCTGTCCTTCTGGAGAGAAAAGCAGATGCAGTCCATGTCAGGGGGAGTACAGTGACCAGTAATACATACCTGGAAGCATTACACTGACATATTGTTCAGTAGGCAAATAATTAAAATAAGAAGATATATTGAACGCAAAGTCCTCCTAACCAATAGGGTCGGTCCCCGGCTGCCATTTGTAGGAAGTCTTGTTACACCGAGGTGTCTCTCCTGCCTACTTCAGAAGCTGTGATGAGACGGCGCCCTCCACTCTCCTTCTCACAGTACAGCTATGCCCGGATATCCTCCCCCCTCATTCCTGAACGCCCCCTCAGATTCTAGGAAACATCCATAATCCACAAATCCCACCTATAATCCGATCCAGTTCACTTCAGCCATCGCCAGCCTGCACACCGCGGGTAACCAGTCAGCTGTGACTTTATCGCCATATGTGATCACGGCTGTGTAGTTCTAGGATGTTCCTACAACCGGGTCCGCTGTCATCGGAAAGACTTGGCAGGACTTCAGTGTATCCCTTCATGGAGACTGCTGGCTTCTGGATTGGACTGAACGGTTCCTGAATTCTCTCCACATCGAATTTCTCCCAATCTCATCGACAAAGATTTCCCAGCTTCACCTGGATGAGTAGTCATTCAAAAACTACACACGTCAAGAAGCTGGCGGATCATGCGACTGGCTTTGTCTCAGCAACTGTTGAGCACAGGTGCCGACTGAACCTTCCTGACTTCCCAGGGCAAACAGATCCACAGAGAGCACAGTCAGGGGCCACAGACAGACCAATATTTATTTATTATTTATTTCAGGTACTTATATAGCGCCATCAATTTACGCAGCGCTTTACATATCTATTGTACATTCACATCAGTCCCTAACCCTCAAGGGGTGTACAGTCAAAGGTCCCTAACCCTCAAGGGGCGTACAATCTAAGGTCCCTAACCCTAAAGGGGCGTACAATCTAAGGTCCCTAACCCTAAAGGGGCGTACAATCTAAGGTCCCTAACCCTAAAGGGGCGTACAATCTAAGGTCCCTAACCCTAAAGGGGCGTACAATCTAAGGTCCCTAACCCTAAAGGGGCGTACAATCTAAGGTCCCTAACCCTCAAGGGGCGTACAATCTAAGGTCCCTAACCCTAAAGGGGCGTACAATCTAAGGTCCCTAACCCTAAAGGAGCGTACAATCTAAGGTCCCTAACCCTCAAGGGGCGTACAATCTAAGGTCCCTAACCCTAAAGGGGTGTACAATCTAAGGTCCCTAACCCTAAAGGGGTGTACAATCTAAGGTCCCTAACCCTCAGGGGGCGTACAATCTAAGGTCCCTAACCCTAAAGGGGTGTACAATCTAAGGTCCCTAACCCTAAAGGGGCGTACAATCTAAGGTCCCTAACCCTAAAGGAGCGTACAATCTAAGGTCCCTAACCCTAAAGGGGTGTACAATCTAAGGTCCCTAACCCTCAAGGGGCGTACAATCTAAGGTCCCTAACCCTAAAGGGGCGTACAATCTAAGGTCCCTAACCCTCAAGGGGCGTACAATCTAAGGTCCCTAACCCTAAAGGGGCGTACAGTCTAAGGTCCCTAACCCTAAAGGGGCGTACAATCTAAGGTCCCTAACCCTAAAGGGGCGTACAATCTAAGGTCCCTAACCCTAAAGGGGTGTACAATCTAAGGTCCCTAACCCTAAAGGGGTGTACAATCTAAGGTCCCTAACCCTAAAGGGGCGTACAGTCTAAGGTCCCTAACCCTCAAGGGGCGTACAATCTAAGGTCCCTAACCCTAAAGGAGCGTACAATCTAAGGTCCCTAACCCTCAAGGGGCGTACAATCTAAGGTCCCTAACCCTCAAGGGGTGTACAATCTAAGGTCCCAAACCCTAAAGGGGCGTACAATCTAAGGTCCCTAACCCTCAGGGGGCATACAATCTAAGGTCCCTAACTTACATACACATACTAGGGCCAATTTAGACAGGATCCAATTAACCTACCAGCATGTCTTTTGGAGTGTGGGAGGAAACCGGAGTACCCGGAGGAAACCCACGCAGGCACAGGGAGAACATGCAAACTCCAGGCAGGTGGTGCCGTGGTTGGGATTCGAACCAACGACCCGAGTACTGCCAGGCGGAAGTGCTAACCATTTAGCCACTGTGCTGCCCATAATAGTTGGCACCAAGTGACCCCTCTAACTGGTAGGGATCAGAACAAAGAAACGTTTGATGTAATTGACCCCCCCCCCCCCTGCACCCACTCACATGCAGAGAGCGTCATACATCTGATGACTCTCAAATTATTCACCAAAAATTAGAGGATGGACCATTTGGAAACTCAGTCACTGCCTGAGGGCCTGGGGTCAGTAGGGGGCCCCATCCCCATGAGATGCCCCTGGTACCTTTTTCATAGGCTTTTTTGAGTTTGGACAAGGACGCAGGGGCCCCATGATCCCCTATTGCCCAGGGGGCCCCATGAGTTGTCAGTCCGCCCCTGTTCAGGACTGACATTCCTGGAACTCTCCTCACATGCCGCCATCTCAAGACATCATTCAACAATCTGTACCAGAGACAGGGAGAGGGGGATCTGAACTCAGTCACGAGGAAGCACCACAAAGTGTACAAAAAATTCTATCAAACGTTTTTTTACAAATAATGCGATAAAAATTCTCAAATACTATAAAACATGACAATCGATTGACACCCAGGACAGCTCCTTACGTCAGACCAAACAACTTGTCCTCAATCCTGCATACAAGTCCCCTCTCCAGGTATTTGCGGTCTCTTGAATGACCAGATTTTTTATTCCCTTTGGGCTGTGTCTGGGGGTTTCTATCAGAGAGCCCTGAGAAGTCACTGAAAATCAATCAGTACCCGTGTTCAACAACTGCTGAGACAAAGCAGACTACAGGATGCACCACCTAGTACCTGTACAATGGCAATGCACAATCACTGCAGATTAGCACCAAAGATACGCAAAATTCCACATTTCACCAATAACACGTTTCTGAGCTCTTCTGCAGTGGTGGTCAACTTATTTGATATAGGGGGCCCTAAGTGTGGCCCCTGACATCACCAAAAGGCCACACACCAACATACTGCAGAAGACTTCACATCTTCTGCAAGAGAAAGGTCAGAGACTGCAGACATAGTACAGAAGACAGAGACTGAAGACACAGTACAGGAGATGGTCAGAGACTGCAGACATGGTACAGGAGATGGTCAGAGACTGCAGACACAGTACAGGAGATGGTCAGAGACTGCAGACACAGTACAGGAGATGGTCAGAGACTGCAGACATAGTACAGGAGATGGTCAGAGACTGCAGACATAGTACAGGAGATGGTCAGAGACTGCAGACATGGTACAGGAGATGGTCAGAGACTGCAGACATAGTACAGGAGATGGTCAGAGACTGCAGACATGGTACAGGAGATGGTCAGAGACTGCAGACATAGTACAGGAGATGGTCAGAGACTGCAGGCATAGTACAGGAGATGGTCAGACACTGCAGACATAGTACAGGAGATGGTCAGAGACTGCAGATATAGTACAGGAGATGGTCAGAGACTGCAGACATAGTACAGGAGATGGTCAGAGACTGCAGACATAGTACAGGAGATGACAAGAGACTGCAGACATAGTACAGGAGATGACCAGAGACTGCGGACATAGTACAGGAGACAGCCAGAGACTGCAGACATAGTACAGGAGACAGCCAGAGACTGCAGACATAGTACAGGAAACGGCCAGAGACTGCAGACACAGTACAGGAGATGACCAGAGACTGCAGACATAGTACAGGAGATGACCAGAGACTGCAAACATAGTACAGGATACAGCCAGAGACTGCAGACATAGTACAGGAGACGGCCAGAGACTGCAGACACAGTACAGGAGATGACCAGAGACTGCAGACATAGTACAGGAGACGGTCAGAGACTGCAGACATAGTACAGGAGATGGCCAGAGACTGCAGACATACTACAGGAGACGGTCAGAGACTGCAAACGTAGTACAGGAGACGGTCAGAGACTGCAGACATGGTACAGGAGAATATTAGGGACTACAGACATTCTATAGGAGGTGGACATGTTACATACATAGATCAAAACCACAAAAACACAGAATACTGTTTGCAGGAGCCATGGGGGGGCCACACAATAAGTCCCAAAGGGCCACTTGCAGCCTCGAAGACCATAGGCTGGGCATCTGGGCTTTACTAGGCTTGCCAGAAGAACTGGGCCAAATGCAATGTGTTCTACAAGGCTGAACCCCAAAATATGACCAAACATTAATTCTGGATCAACATGAGATAACACATGGAGCGCGCTCAGAAAAGTCAATAAAAAACAGGAAGCCCCTTCCCCCACACTAAAAAGACCTGTCGGTCCTGTGGGAGCCCCGTCTGTACATGTTGTTTTGTTTACGCCAAATCTCCATGCTGCTAACTCAATTTGTCGGCCCCCGCAGTCCAGCCGGGCTTCCAGAAAGCTCTTTTCCTGCTCCGTACATCGCAGAACCTTGTAATATTCCCTACAAACCTCTCGCTGGACGTTCACCCCCATCCGAAAGGAGAAAACATCGAGAGGAGAGGGAACAGATGTCTGAAAAAATATTTAGGCTGAATAATTGCGTTACTCTCCTGTAATTTCATTAGCGGCTGGGTGATTGATGGTCTGCTTTTAGCGCCAGCCCTGTATAGGTATAGAAAGGCGCGGAATTCTCTGTGACAACATATCTCAATCATTTGTTACATTTAAGTTCCCTTTGCTAACTGCACTTCGTATACCTTACTAGGGGGTAATTATTCAACCTTTTAGATAAGTTCCCACTGACACCATTGATCCTTTTAGTTATCTTTAAGGGGGTAAGTCTTCTCAGTGACCACAACTTTAAGGAGCATTCTTCCCATCCACTAATGTATCCGGAGTTGTAGATGTGGAGATGTGGTCATTATTAGTGGGGGGGTCCCCGAGACAGGAAAGTTATTTCAAGGGTTCCCCTGTGTTGAAAAATGTTGAGAATATGTATCCATATTTTATGTAAGGAGAAAGACCGCCTAAATAATAACAACTTTGAACCTTTGTATCCATATTTTAAGTAAGTGGAAAGATTGTATACTTTGTATCCATATTTTATTATTATTCAAGACTCAAAGTGAAAGAATTGCTCTGCACAGTTTGGGCTTTGACCCCAGGCCCATGGATCAGTGACTGTTATGCCGGATCCCAGCCTGTACATGTGGGGAGCAAATGTTCACAAGAGGGAATTATAATTAGAGGAGAACCAGAATAATAAAACATTAAACCTGCCGTCGCAGATCAATTAGTGCAAATTATGACCGGCCATACTGCAGTGATTAGACAGTGACACCGTCTTCCTGTAACAGAACAGGGAAAAGAGATGTTGTGTTTCCATAGAGAAAGAGGAGCAGTACGATCGGACAGAGAGGTGTACAGACTGACAAATATCAGGAAAAATATGCATACAGTGCATTGAAAAAGTATTCATACCCCTTCAAATGTTCCCATGTTGTCAAAAACGTAAATGTATTTTATTGGGATTTGATGTGATAGACCAACACAAAGTGGGACATAATAGTGAAGTGGAAGGAAAATAAGAAATGGTTTTCAACATTTGTGTCAGTGGGAGGAACAAAGCCCTGTCGTTGGGGTCAGTGGGAGGAACAGAGCCCCATCACTGGGGTCAGTGGGAGGAACAAAGCCCCGTCGTTGGGGTCAATGGGAGGAACAGAGCCCCATCATTGGGGTCAGTGGGAGGAACAAAGCCCCGTCGTTGGGGTCAATGGGAGGAACAGAGCCCCGTCATTGGGGTCAGTGGGAGGAACAGAGCCCCGTCATTGGGGTCAGTGGGAGGAACAGAGCCCCGTCGTTGGGGTCAGTGGGAGGAACAGAGCCCCATCGTTGGGGTCAGTGGGAGGAACAGAGCCCTATCATTGGGGTCAATGGGAGGAACAGAGCCCCGTCCTTGGGGTCAGTGGGAGGAACAGAGCCCCGTCCTTGGGGTCAGTGGGAGGAACAGAGCCCCGTCGTTGGGGTCAGTGGGAGGAACAGAGCCCCGTCGTTGGGGTCAGTGGGAGGAACAGAGCCCCGTCGTTGGGGTCAGTGGGAGGAACAGAGCCCCGTCGTTGGGGTCAGTGGGAGGAACAGAGCCCCGTCGTTGGGGTCAGTGGGAGGAACAGAGCCCCGTCGTTGGGGTCAGTGGGAGGAACAGAGCCCTGTTGTTGGTGCCAATGGGGTAATTAGTTCCCCATTTCTGGTATCAGTGGGAGGCACAGTGCCCTGTCGTTGGGGTCAGTGGAAGGAACAGAGCCCTGTCATTGGGGTCAGTGGGAGGAACAGAGCCCCGTCATTGGGGTCAGTGGGAGCAACACAGCCCCATCACTGGGGTAAGTGGGAGGAACAGAGCCCCGTCGTTGGGGTCAGTGGGAGGAACAGAGCCCCGTCGTTGGGGTCAGTGGGAGGAACAGAGCCCCGTCGTTGGGGTCAGTGGGAGGAACAGAGCCCCGTCGTTGGGGTCAGTGGGAGGAACAGAGCCCCGTCGTTGGGGTCAGTGGGAGGAACAGAGCCCCGTCGTTGGGGTCAGTGGGAGGAACAGAGCCCCGTCGTTGGGGTCAGTGGGAGGAACAGAGCCCCGTCGTTGGGGTCAGTGGGAGGAACAGAGCCCCGTCGTTGGGGTCAGTGGGAGGAACAGAGCCCCGTCGTTGGGGTCAGTGGGAGGAACAGAGCCCTGTTGTTGGTGCCAATGGGGTAATTAGTTCCCCATTTCTGGTATCAGTGGGAGGCACAGTGCCCTGTCGTTGGGGTCAGTGGAAGGAACAGTGCCCCATCATTGGTGTCAGTGGGAGACTCTTGTGATAGACCAACGCAAAGTGCCACATAATTGCGAAGTGGAAGGGAAATGACAAATGGTTTTCAAAATGTTTTACAAATAAATATCTGAAAAGTGTGGCAGCATTTGTATTCAGCCACCTTTACTCTGACACCCCTAACTAAAATGTAGTGGAACCAGCTGCCTTCAGAAGTCACCTAACTAGCAAATAGAGTCCCCCTGTGTTTCACGTGGTCTCAGTATAAATACAGCTGTTCTGTGAAGCCCTCAGAGGTTTATTAGAGAACATTAGTGAACAAACAGCATCATGAAGGCTGAGAAACACACCAGACAGGTCAGGGATAAAGTTGTGAAGAAGTTTAAAGCAGGGTTAGGTTATAAAAAAAATCCCAAGCTTTGAACATCTCACAAGGAACATTCTTCCTGCTGATCACCAATGTAAGGGACATTCTTTCCACTGACTCCCAATGTAAAGGACGTTCTTCTCACTGACCCCCCCCCAATGTAAGGGACATTCTTCCCACTGACCACCAATGTAAGGGACATTCTTCCCACTGACCCCCAATGTAAGGACCATTCTTCCCACTGACCACCAATGTAAGAGACATTCTTCCCATTGACCACCAATGTAAGGACCATTCTTCCCACTGACCACCAATGAAAGGGACATTCTTCCCACTGACCACCAATGTAAGGGACATTCTTCCCAATGATCACCAATGTAAGGGACATTCTTCCCACTGACCACCAATGTAAGGACAATTCTTCCCACTGACCACCAATGTAAGGGACATTCTTCCCACTGACCACCAATGTAAGGACCATTCTTCCCACTGACCACCAATGTAAGGGACATTTTTCCCACTGACCACCAATGTAAGGGACATTCTTCCCACTGATCACCAATGTAAGGGGCATTCTTCCCACTGACCACCATCTCAAAATGGAAAGAGTACGGCACAACTGAAATCCTACCAAGACATGGCCGTCCACCTAAACTGACCGGCCGGGCAAGGAGAGCATTCATCAGAGAAGCAGGCAAAAGGCCCACGGGAACTCTGGAGGAGCTGCAAAGATCACAGCTCAGGTGGGAGAATCTGTCCACAGGACAACTATTAGTCATGCACTCCACAAATCTGGCCTTTATGGAAGAGTAGTAAGCCATTGTTGAAAGAAAGCCAGAAGTCCCATTTGCAGTTTGCGAGAAGCCATGTGGGGGACACAGCAAACATGTGGAAGAAGGGGCTCTGGTCAGAGGAGACCAAAATTGAACTTTTTGGCCAAAAGGCAAAACGCTATGTGTGATGGAAAACTCACACTGCACATCACCCTGAACACACCATCCCCACTGTGAAACATGGTGGTGGCAGCATCATGTTGTGGGCATGCTTTTCTTCAGCAGGGACAGGGAAGCTGGTCAGAGTTGATAGGAAGATGGATGGAGCAAAATACAGGGCCATCTTTGAAGAAAACCTGTTAGAGTCTGCCGAAGACTTGAGACCAGGGCGGAGGTTCCCTTTCCAGCAGGACAACGACCCGAAACATCCAGCCAGACCTACAATGGAATGGTTCAGATCAAAGAATCTTCAAGTGTTAGAATGGCCCAGTCACAGTCCAGACCCAAATCCAATGGAGAATCTGTGGCCAGATTTGACAATTGCTGTGCCCAGACTCCCTCCATCCAATCTGACAGAGCTTGAGGGATTCTGCAAAGAAGAATGGGCAGAAATGTCCCTCTCTAGATGTGCAAAGAGACATCCCCCAAAAGACTTGCAGCTGAAATTGCAGCCAAAGGGGGTTCTACAAAGCATTGACTCCGGGGGGCCGAATACCAAAGCCGACACACTTTTCACAGATTTATTGGTCACAAATGTTGGAAACCATTTCTCATTTTCCTTCCACTTCACAATTATGTGCCACTTTGTGTCGGTCCATCACATCCAATCCCGATAGATACATTGTAACATGACAACATGGGGGACATTTCAGGGGGGAGGGGGAATATATTATAACATGACAACATGGGGGGACATTTCGGGGGGAGGGGGAATACATTGTAACGTGACAACATGGGGGGCATTTCAGGGGGAGGGAATACATTGTAACATGACAACATGGGGGACATTTCAGGGGGACGGAATACATTGTAACATGACAACATGGGGGACATTTCGGGGGGGAAGGGGGAATACATTGTAACATGACAACATGGGGAACATTTCGGGGGGGGGGTTGGAATACATTGTAACATGACAACATCAGGGACATTTCAGGGGGGAGGGGGGAATACATTGTCACATGACAACATGGGGGACATTTCAGGGGGGAAGGTTGAATACATTGTAACATGACAACATGAGGGACATTTCAGGGGGGAGGGGGGAATACACTGTCACATGACAACATGGGGGACATTTCAAGAGGGAGGAAGACTTCTTCAAGATGCTGTATTAAAGAATTGTTTAAGATTTGGTGATGGCATTCAGTTTGTAATTATGAATGATGAGCGGAATGATCCTTCTATTTACACGATGGAAGATGTGCAGGTTTATATCACTCGTCTGAATGATGAGCGGAATGATCCTTCTATTTACACGATGGAAGATGTGCAGGTTTATATCACTCGTCTGAATGATGAGCGGAATGATCCTTCTATTTATACACGATGGAACATGTGCAGGTTTATATCACTCGTCTGAATGATGAGCGGAATGATCCTTCTATTTATACATGATGGAAGATGTGCAGGTTTATATCACTCGTCTGAATGATGAGCGGAATGATCCTTCTATTTACACGATGGAAGATGTGCAGGTTTATATCACTCGTCTGAATGATGAGCGGAATGATCCTTCTATTTATACATGATGGAGGATGTGCAGGTTTATATCACTCGTCTGAATGATGAGCGGAATGATCCTTCTATTTACACGATGGAAGATGTGCAGGTTTATATCACTCGTCTGAATGATGAGCGGAATGATCCTTCTATTTATACATGATGGAAGATGTGCAGGTTTATATCACTCGTCTGAATGATGAGCGGAATGATCCTTCTATTTATACATGATGGAAGATGTGCAGGTTTATATCACTCGTCTGAATGATGAGCGGAATGATCCTTCTATTTATACATGATGGAAGATGTGCAGGTTTATATCACTCGTCTGAATGATGAGCGGAATGATCCTTCTATTTACACGATGGAAGATGTGCAGGTTTATATCACTCGTCTGAATGATGAGCGGAATGATCCTTCTATTTATACATGATGGAAGATGTGCAGGTTTATATCACTCGTCTGAATGATGAGCGGAATGATCCTTCTATTTATACATGATGGAGGATGTGCAGGTTTATATCACTCGTCTGAATGATGAGCGGAATGATCCTTCTATTTATACATGATGGAAGATGTGCAGGTTTATATCACTCGTCTGAATGATGAGCGGAATGATCCTTCTATTTATACATGATGGAAGATGTTCAGGTTTATATCACTCGTCTCCAGTATACATATTTTTAGAGACCAAAAAACAAACCTAATTCTCCCTATAATTATATTATAATTCTTGCTGAAGTCCTGAGCGAGGCATGCTGAAAACAACAACATACAACACAAGGAATGACAGATGATACAACAGGTATACAGCAGGTACCATGCAGCATTTTAATAATTCCCACCGCCACCACCCGATCGCCATCACGGGGGGTCTCAAAACTCCAACAAAATATCTCTCCAACCATAACCAGCCTGATTCTGAAATGAAACCTTCCAGTGCAGTGCAAATCCAGTAAACATTCATCAAAGCTAAGGAGTCGCTCAGCAGTTTGCAGATTACATACTGGCACTCTGTACATTGGGTGCTGCAGTTAGCACCTTTGCCAGGTGACTGCTGAGACAAAACTGCTTACAGGATAAGCCACCTGTAGACTTGTTTTTTTTCATCCAGTCTAGAAGACTGACAGACTTGATGTAATCGGGTAGAAAATGTAATTACCATGCACTATTAAGCACAGCCTGGAAATGCCACGGGCAATCGGGGATTGCTCTCTTGTGCACATGCAGTATAAATACAAACAATAGAACCAGGTCTTTAAAAATAATGTAATGCGCAAAAATTTTAGGATAGATACATTTGCATATAAAAGTTCTGAATAAAAGGAAGTTGTATACCGTATTAACCTGGGGAATGACTGAATCTAAGCAGCTAAAAGTGCAAAGATTCTGCGCCCCGATTCTCTTACCTTGTATGTCTGTACAGAAGGAGATAAAGAGGAGACTGCGGCTTTTGCACAGGTCAGCAGGTACGATTAGCCCAGAAGGGTCACTCATTGTCCTTTACCTGGGCAGTCTGTGGGACCTGCGGGCCCTCCCGCTCCCCTCCCTGGTGGTCACAGATGAAGAATTGGAAGACCATTCATTGCAGTAGGCAGCAGCTGGGAGACGGACCTCCCAATGCTTCCTGCAATTAGCAAGTGAAAGAGATTAGGGGGAAGATAGAGCACAGGGCCCATCTCTCTACGGAAGGTGGGGCCACGGCTTTTGTGACTGCTCAGGTATCCGGTTGATTGGCTCCAGGTAGGGAGAGCGATGAAACGGCCTTTTCTTCAGCATCCACCTCCTCCAGAACAAGAGGCCTCTTATTCCCCTGAAGATTGGGAAAGAATTAGCGAGGAGGAAGGCCGCACTTAATTAAAAAAAAGGAGATTTGTGAAGGTTTAAGTGTCCTGGGAAAAAAAAGGCCAGAGCAGGTATCAGACATAAGTATTGTTGCAGCTAAAACTTGTGTTGATTACAAAGTATCAAGGAAAGCGCAGCCTTTAACCCGATTTCCTGTTATTTCGCACTTTCCAAAAATGCCTAATCTCCGGCTCCTTGAAGACCCTCCTACATGATGCATCACGTTCCGTGGTACAAACAATCCGGGAAAATGGAGAACATTTGTGCCCATGTGGTTTTCTTCTCACCTAGAAGAAGGAAGAAGCTGCCGACAAGAAGCATTTTTAGCTGCAGAAAAACCCAGAAGAAATGAATGGGAACATTTTGATTTATTTAAAAAATTTATTCACAAATGATTGAAGTAGAGAAGATCTTTATAGGGGTCCTGAAGCCATACCATTCATTTCCTCCCATATGTATGTTATAGACCTGTGGGGGCATCCATATACCCAACGTGGGTGTGATGTCGGCTGTGCCAGCAAACTCAGACATGTCACTCAAGAGACACTCTATAGCAGCCTTTCTCAGCCCTTTACCCCAAAGGAACCATTGCAATAGTTTCCAAGTCTCTGGGGATCCCAACAAAACTGAATCAATCAAGGTCAATGGAAGTCAATGTAAAGAATGCTCCTTACATTGGTGGTCAGTGGGAAGAATGCTCCTTACATTGGAGGTCAGTGGGAAGAATGTCCCTTACATTGGGGGATCAGTGGGAAGAATGTTCCTTACATTTGGGGTCAGTGGGAAGAATGTCCCTTACATTGGTGGTCAGTGGGAAGAATGTCCCTTATATTGGTGGTCAGTGGGAAGAATGTCCCTTACAATGGGGGCCAGTGGGAAGAATGTCCCTTACATTGGTGGTCAGTGGGAAGAATGCCCCTTACATTGGGGGGTCAGTGGGAAGAATGTCCCTTACATTGGGGGTCAGTGGGAAGAATGCCCCTTACATTGGGGGTGAGTGGGAAGAATGTCCCTTACATTGGGGGTCAGTGGGAAGAATGCCCCTTACATTGGGGGTCAGTGGGAAGAATGTCCCTTACATTGGTGGTCAGTGGGAAGAATGTCCCTTACATTGGGGGTCAGTGGGAAGAATGTCCCTTACATTGGTGGTCAGGGAGAATAATGTTCCTTACATTGGGGATCAGTGGAAAGAATGTCCCTTACAATGGTGGTCAGTGGGAAGAATGTCCCTTACATTGGGGGTCAGTGGGAAGAATGTCCCTTACATTGGGAGTCAGTGGGAAGAATGTCCCTTACATTGGGGGTCAGTGGGAAGAATGTCCCTTACATTGGTTGTCAGTGGGAAGAATGTCCCTTACATTGGGGGTCAGTGGGAAGAATGTCCCTTATATTGGTGGTCAGTGGGAAGAATGTCCCTTATATTGGGGGTCAGTGGGAAGAATGTCCCTTACATTGGGGGTCAGTGGGAAGAATATTCCTTACATTGGGGGTCAGTTGGAAGAATGCTCCTTACATTGGTGGTCAGTGGGGAAGAATGTCCCTTATATTGGTGGTCAGTGGGAAGAATGTCCCTTACATTGGGGGTCAGTGGGAAGAATGTCCCTTATATTGGGGGTCAGTGTGAAGAATGTCCCTTACATTGGGGGTCAGTGGGAAGAATATTCCTTACATTGGTGGTCAGTGGGAAGAATGTCCCTTACATTGATAGTCAGTGGGAAGAATGTCCCTTACATTGGGGGTCAGTGGGAAGAATGTCACTTACATTGGGGGTCAGTGGGAAGAATGTCCCTTACATTGGGGGTCAGAGGGAAGAATGTCCCTTACATTGGGGGTCAGTGGGAAGAACGTCTTTTACATTGATAGTCAGTGGGAAGAATGTCCCTTACATTGGGGGTCAGCGGGAAGAATGTCAATTTTACAGAATGTTACAAAGATCATTAGTGTCATACTGCTGGGTCAGAGAAGTGATTGAGGTTGGTGGAGAAAATTGCTCCATAATAATCCTCACCCTTCCCCAGGCAGGGAGGTGAAGGGAGGGGAGGGGTGAGGTAGCTGGGTCAGCACAGACAATAATTAGACACTCTGAGAAGAGGAGAGGAGAGAGCTATGACATGCAAGGAAGGAGGGGGCTGAGATAGGGAAATTAATTTTCCTGCAGTCGTCCCATTTTCTAGTATGTCCAGAGAAACATTGCAAGTGAGGCAAAATTGTTTATGGAAAGGAAAACGATAGCAAAAAAGTATCTAAAACACTGGAATCTTCTGTGCTTTTACCTGCAATTTTGTATGCTGGGGACGGGGTCTTTTTAGGAAGATCGTTCACACTTCATTAACTGCTGTTTTCCAATCCGCAGACAGACAGTCCCAGGATTCTGACAGATGCATGTAAATATGTACACATATGTACTTCTATATATATGGAGGGATGCACAAATGTCTGCAGTAAACCCGAGCGGAGTGGAATGTGGTATTGCCCAGCAATGTGGCTCAGTCAGGGTGGAGCAGGCTATATATAGTGCAAGCTGGGACTGCGAAACCAAAGCCACGTTAGAATGTCAGTTATCCCTCACAGCAATTGCAGACTCTTGGTATGTCTTGAAGGAATTTGGGGGGGAAACGGGTCCGCGGCCTCGAAATCGAAGCAAATTGTATGGTCCATGTGTTACCATCACAGTTGAGAGGTGGATGTTGTGGGATATGGATTCATGTCATGTAACTAGACAAAAATATGATAGAACCCAGACCGGTATAAGGGAAGACACTATGACTGGCCCTCAAGAGCCAAACTGTCCTGTGATAATACCAATGGAATTGTGGTCAGATCACAGTGGCACTTGGTGGTCCCAGAACAATGACACTTACACTTGGGGGATCTAGAGCAATGACACCCTGACACTTGGTGGTCACAGAACAATGACACTTACACTTGGGGGATCTAGAGCAATGACACCCTGACACTTGGTGGTCACAGAACAATGACACTTACACTTGGGGGATCTAGAGCAATGACATCCTGACACTTGGTGGTCCCAGAACACTGACACTTACATTTGGGGGATCTAGAACAATGACACACTGAAACTCGGGGGTCCAGAACAATGGCACACTGACACTTGGGGGTCCAGAACAATGACACCCTGGCACTTGGTGGTCCCAGAACAATGACACACTGACACTTGGAGGATCTAGAACAATGACACCCTAATACTTGGGGGTCCAGAAAATGACACACTGACACTTGGGAGACCCAGAACAATGACACCCTGACACTTGTAGGATCTAAAACAATGACACCCTGACACTCAGGGGATCTAGAACAATGACACTCTGGCACTTGGGGGTCCCAAAACAATGACACATTGAAACTTGGGGGTCTCAGAACAATGACACCCTGACACTTGGGGGATCTAGAACAATGACACACTGAAACTTGGGGGTCTCAGAACAATGACATCCTGACACTTGGAGGATCTAGAACAATGACGCACTGACACTCAGGGGATCTAGAACAATGACACCCTGACACTTGGGGGTCCAGAAAAATGATACACTGACACTTGAGAGACCCAGAACAATGACACCTTAACACTTGGAGGATCTAGAACAATGACACTCTGGCACTTGGGGGTCCCAAAACAATAACACACTGAAACTTGGGGGTCCCAGAACAATGACATCCTGACACTTGGGGAACCCAGAACAATGACACCCGGACACTTGGGGGATCTAGAACAATGGCACACTGACACTTGGGGGATCTAGAACAACAACACACTGACACTTGGGGGATAAAGAACAATGACACTTGCACACAAACGCTACCCTATAATAAGTCAGTCTAAAATGTCTTCAGCTGAACGTGAAGGGGTTACAGTCGGCTGATATTTTTGTTCCATGAATAATAATCTGGAAATAAACATTCAGCACCGCTGACCTCCTTGCATCACGCTGAATCCCCTGTAGGACATGAAGGGTCTAATATTGGCTGCGGACTAAAAAGCGTGCGATTCGTACCGGGGGGGGGGGGGGGGCAGGAGAAGAGTGCGGGGCCAAATCACAACAGTTCAGGAAGTTTTGTGCAGGAAGTTCGGTGTCAGAATATGTTAGCGTTGGGAGGGGAGCACGAGCCCCCACCGTAAGATGGGGGATGGGAGGTGGGAACTGTAACCTCACTGTGCACCCGCCGTATTAGATATTCACTGAGATACAGTGGTTTCCTGGCCAACAAATCTCATCAGAGACCCACTTCTGTAAGAGAGAAGGAAAAAAACTGCAGAGCGATTCGCTACGTCTGACCAACGAGAAGAGAACTCAGATCATTTCTTTTAATGGGTTTAACATCCTATAACTTGCTACACTGGCTGTTTAAATTATTAGCCCCATTTTGTAGTCACTATTTTCCTTCTGAACACTTCCATTTACAAACACTTCAAAGGGGACTTTTACTAATTCGAAACTGGAGGCGGAACTTTTTTTTTCCAGGGGATTAAAGTGTATGCATGGACAAAAAAACAAACAAAAAACAAACATACAGTACACATCTACCATACATTTCGCCACGGACTGTCTCTTTAAAAGTGATGCCTATAAAGAAAAATAAAGGTGGATCTGCAAGAAAGCCACACCTGGCAGTACTCGGGTCGTTGGTTCGAATCCCAACCACAGCACCTCCTGCCTGGAGTTTGCATGTTCTCCCTGTGCCTGCGTGAGTTTCCTCCCACACTCTAAAGACATGCTGGTAGGTTAATTGGATCCTGTCTAAATTGGCCCTTGTATATGAATGTGAGTTAGGGACCTTAGACTGTACGCCCCTTGAGGGTTAGGCACTGATGTGAATGTACAATATATATGTAAAGCGCTGCATAAATTGACGGCGCTATATAATTACCTGAAATAAATAAAAGTCAAAGAGCTCCCAACTTCTTGTCTGAGCTGACAACGCTGCCTCTGCTGCTCTGAAATCCAACAGTGTTGTCAGCCTTGCCCAGTGAGTGAAATCTATCAGTCAGAAATGAAAAAAGATGGCCACCATGTGCAGCTGAGCACAACTTCCAGCCACTATGTGACCTATTTTAATTCTTTATACTTCTGACGAAGCTCTGTTTTATGGAGCGAAACATGTAGAGTTTCTTTTTTTCTTTGGGTCTTTCTTTGGGAGTACTTTTTGAATGCACATGGTATTCGCTCCTCTTTCCCCTTTTTTTTTTTTTTGGAGAGGTCTGTACTGCATTTTACAGTGCATCATTTGCATTCCTCAAGACAGTGAGGTATTTTTGACTGGATATGGTGATGTATGGGGCTTATTCATGAGAGGCTGACATTTAGGCCCATGGATGAGTGTACCCGTATTATATATCTGTAGCAAGATACATTATTCTATCTAATTAGTTTTCTCCAGGGGGGGGGGGTAACTCCATTTCCTTAACAGAGATTATATATTCAATCTGACAGGTTTATGATCAAACTACAGGGCCTCTTTGTATGCCGTCACTTCATCTAAAATGGTATGGTATTGGATTTGGTGTGGTGTTATTAACCATTTGGATGTAAGGTAAATAATTGCAATGGTATCCAGTCATATTGTTGTGCGCAGTACATTCCACTCCAATAGGCATTCATTACAGCTGAGCATACATTTTTTATATATTTTTATATATTTTAGATTCATCAATTGGCCAGATGGTGCGTAGGGTAACGCACCCTCATCCAGTATAGATTAGAAATGAAAAAAGAGCCTGAACATTTTCTAGCTTTTATTCCTAACGGTGACCATACCGGGAAACATTTTCCTTACTTCCTGTCCCTGTGACACCCGTCTTTCCCGAATAATTAAAAAAAACCAAAAACTCAATTTTTTGGCTTACAGGAAGAACTCCAATATAACGAAAAAACTTTCCAATGGCATTGTTGCTTCAACCATTTTGTTTCCTTTTTTTGTGAAAGTCGGAGGGGCTAATGGGCAAATCACCAGGCTTCCTTCCTAAACTGGATTTCCAGAATAATTTGCTGTCTGTGCCCGCCCTCATTTGGGAGGTGTCCTGCCTCTGTGCCCGCCCCCGCCAGCGCTCAGTACCCTAGAATCCATCAAAAACAGCAATATCATTTTTGGGTCCCTTGCCCAACTTCAAATACACCCTCCCTTTGCATGGTAACCGACAGGCGTTGAGACAATGTCAGTCCCCCGGTGTTACTGACATTATCCAGAAGGTAGCAGGTGATCACTTTGGTGAACGGAATTGTTCATCTCGCCGCTCATGATCTGTAATTTTTCATTTCCTCTCGCCGGGGAAAGTCTTGTTAACGCTGAAAAATTGGCAAAAGAAGCAATCTGGCAGAGTTGTGTGTTCCTTCTCTTTATCTTTCTACAGGTTTACGGACCGCGGTAAGAAAACAACGCGCCGGCCAAGGATCGCGATCTGCGGCAGCGCAGCTCTCTTTGCGCTCAATGAAGCAAAGCCGTTTTTAAAGGCACAGCAGATGCACGGCCTACCATTGTCACCAGGGGTGGACAACTCATGGGGTCCCCGGGCAATAGGGGATCATGGGGCCCCTGTGTCCTTGCTCACACTCAAAAAAGCCTATAAAAAAAAGGTACCAGGGGCATTTTATGGGGCCCCTTACTGACCCCGGGCCCTCGGGCAATGCCCAAGTGCTTGAATGGTCAGTCCGCCCCTGATTGTCACCAAGGTGGAGGAGAAGGCTTCCGATGGGAGCACAGGTTCCAATGGCAGCTATCTGAGAAGTGGAAAGGAATTCCCGTCATTTCCTGTTATGTCTCCAGGACAGAAAGTAAAGGGAAATTCTCCAAAAGCAATATAGACATCACAAAAATCCTACAAGGGATTGAACAATCCTTTACTTAAAGTATAACTAAGGGCAAAACTTTTTTTGTGATGGATAGAGACCCCCTGTCAGGCTTTATTCCTGTCTGTGCCCCCATTAGGGAGATCCCCCTCTCTATTTGTCCTGTTTACCATTACTGAAAGTAAAAGTAAAATAAACCCCAAAATTTGCGTTCTCAGAGATGAGGGGAAATTTTCCACTAGTTCTGGTGACCTGGGGGTCCCCAAAGGTATTCCAGGGAATCTGCAAGGATTCCCTCTCAATCCCTGTTTGACTATGGGACAGGAAGTAAAGGGAAATCTCCTGAATGGGGGGGGGATGAGACCACCTGTCAGGTTTTATTTCTGTCTGTTTGTCGTCGTCCCCCCCCCCCCCATTAGGGAGGTCCCCCCCTCTCGATTTCTCCTGTTTACCATTATTGAAAGTGAAAGTAAAAGAAACCCCAAAATTTGCGTTGTTCTCAGAAATGAGGGGAAATTTTCCAATAGTTCTGGTGACCTGGGGGTCCCCAAAGATATTCCAGGAAATATACATTATTGGAATGCATTTACAAATATATGCAAAAACCAATGTTAAAATAACTTTTTTTTACATTAAAAAAAAATCTGAAGAATATATTTAAAATATATATATTTTTAAAACATTTTTAAAATATTTTTAAATATATTCTTCAGATTTTTTTTTTTAACTAAAAAAGGCATTTTAACATATATTTTTACATATATCTGTAAATGCATTCCAAAAATGTAGATTTGTATTTTTAAAGACATACAGCATATTTGCAATGTATTTTTAAAAATATTTTTCATATGTTTTGTAATAAAAATGCATTTCAACATACAGTATATATATATAGATAGATAGATAGATATATTTATTGAAATATATTTTGAAATATATTGAATACGGCCAAAATTGTAGCATTTCAAATATATGTCAATATATTTGGGAAGAATATTTTTAAAATAGATTTCAAATATATTTTTCTTCCATATGGGAAGGATGTCAATTTTGTGTCAATTTTTTCCAACATTGACTTTTAAGTAATTTTTTGTTTGGATTCCACGCCGGAGGTGTTTGTAAAGTAACTTTTTGAGTGAATAAAATGATGGTATTTTGAGAAATATCAGAACTTATCTTTTGTACTTGATTTACCAGTCCTGAAGTTTTGTCACCATAAGTAACCACTGCGCCCACACTTTCTGTGGGTGATGACGATATCGTGGCCTACAGTCTGAAGCCATAAATTGGTGGCATGCTACCGGCTGACAGGCAACAAGCAGAGAGCGTGACAAAGCCAGATTTAAGTATTAATGACTGCCCCTCCCCCACCCCCTGCTGAGGGTAGAGTTACCTGCGGACAGGTGGATGAAGCACAATGATGGACAAGTCTGTGAACGCACACAAGAATACAATGAACATCTGACAAGGTCTAATGACGGCGGTCCAATACTCACACGGCGGCGTTTCCTGCGTCTTCGGTTTGTTCCCAACTTTTAAATGTGTAAAAAAAAATTTAGCTCCCAGTTCCCAACGCCGCATATCCCAGGCTAACAGATACCGACCACCATCTACATCTCCTTCCTGGAACAGTAGTGCTTGCGGGGAAGGGACTCCAATGCTACTTGTGGGTCTCTGGAACAATAGGCAGTGTGTATGGCATGACAGAATGGAGTTCCATATGAACAGGCACTAACCCCCCCCCTGATAACAGCTGTCGCCATATACACCAATATGGTCCCCCGCCTGCACGCTGCTCACCGCTACAGAGACAAAGAAGGCTATTTATAAACCAAACAAATGAAAATCGCTTAAAAGTATATGTGTTAAACTACTATCCACCAAAAAATAAACCCAAACACTCTGCGGAGGAAACGTCCTGTAAATAACGGGTTACCAGCGCACACAATGGGGCAGGTAAACTATTCCTTTACAATCCTTACTAGTCCTAGTCATTCCTCAGTACAGGCGTACCTCGGTTTACGCATTTAAATCGTGCTGCTGGACTTTTCGTATTGCGAAAAATTCATAAACCGAAACGCGGTTTCCTATAGGAATGCACTGAAAACCAATGAATCCGTTCCGCAGGTCAGAAAAAAAGTTAAAAAAAAAGTCTTATCTGTTCAAAACTCTTTATAAAGTGCACTTTAAAGGCATAAATACTGTACAGGGACATGATTAAAATTGAATTCGTAAATGCATTGAAAACCAATTCATCTGTTCGGGAGGTCAGAAAAAAGTAAAAAAAAAGTTGTATTATTATTATTATTATACAGGATTTATATCACACCAACAGTTTGCGCAGCGCTGTACAATTTAAGGGAGACAATACAATTACAGTACATTTCAGTACAGAAGGAATATGAGGGCCCGGCTCTTTTATCTGTTCAAAACTCATTATAAAGTGCACTTTAAAGGCATAAATACTGTACAGGGTCATGATTAAAATTGAATTCGTAAATGCATTGAAAACCAATTAATCCGTTCCGGAGATGAGGAAAAAGTACAAAAAAAGTCTTTTATCTGTTCAAAACTCTTTATAAAGTGCACTTTAAAGGCATAAATACTGTACTTGGACATAATTGAAAAAAAATTCGTAAATGCATTGAAAACTAATTAATCCGTTCCGGAGGTCAGGAAAAAGTTAAAAAAAAAGTCTTTTATCTGTTCAAAACTCTTTATAAAGTGCAGTTTAAAGGCACAAGGCCTGCGCTATACACCTCCCAGGCACAATGCATCCTGGGAAAACTTACTTTGTATTGCGAAAAAAATTTGTAAACTGAGGGTATTTTTTTCAATGGAATTTAATTCGTAAACCAAAAATCACGTTAACCGACACGTTCATAAACCGAGGTACGCCTGTAGATTTTATAACATAACAAAATATTTTTTTTTTTTCTTATTCTCTTTATTAACTTTGGCAATAGAAAAGTACAAAACAAAGCCCATTGGGCATACCCAGGCTAGATTTACATACAAACAACAAAACGAAGAACAAATAAAGTGCAACCACACGATTGAAGAACATGGCATTCCTCTGTGCGGGTGGTGCGGCTGCACGGATTTTTATGCAGATCCACAGCAGCACCACCCGCACATATGTAAACCTAGCCTGATGGTCCGTCTGGGTCCGCCTGTCAGTTTTTCAGGCAGACCTGATTGGATCATCCATAGCCTTCTCTGGAGCGACAGGGTGTCAGCGGACATGTGTCCACTGACACCAATTAGCAGCCGATCCGATCCTGTACGCTAAAAAGAGGCGGATGGGGATCCGATCCCCAATCCGTCTGGTGGATCGGATCAAATGACTGTCAGATGGAAACGGCTGTAATTTTTGTTTTATTTTAAAAAAGGCCATTAATACAATCACTGAAAATAATTTTGTGATATAGAGCAGCCCTGGGTGTCAATGTAAGTTCTCCACATTCTTCATTTCTTCTTTTTCTTCCTATATCTGAACATGTTCACACCAATAGGGGGCAGCACAGTGGCTAAATGGTTAACGCTTCCACCTGGCAGTACTAGGGTCGTTGGTTTGAATCCCTCCTGCCTGGAGTTTGCATGTTCTCCCTGTGCCTTCGTGGGTTTCCTCCGGGTACTCCAGTTTCCTCCCACACTCCAAAGACATGCTGGTAGGTGAATTGGCTCCTGTCTAAATTGTCCCTAGTATGTGTATGTATGAATGTGAGTTAGGGACCTTAGATTGTACACCCCTTGAGGGTTAGGGACTGATGTGAATGTACAATATATATGTATAGAGCGGCGTAGAGTGACGGAGATATGGAAGTAAATGAAATAAATAAATAAAAGAAATATAACCTAAACTGTAGGTAAAGAAATAATTAGCAGAGATTCCCTGAGACCTGATCGTTATTTCAAGGTTTCCTCCGTGTTACAAAAAGGCTGAGAAAGACTGCTTCAGGATGTGCTATATCTGACTCTTCCTGCCAAGGTCAAACTAAGCTCCTCCCTCTCCCATCTTTTTAGCTACCCTATTGGTCACAGATTTTGTCCATCACATTAAATGTTCTTCAAATAGATTCTGTAGCCAGGGGACGGCAGCAAAATTTGGCTTTTAAAGGTTATCATCCAAAACGTACTCTCCGTTCCTTGCATGACCTCCTGCTCTCTAGCTCCATTGTCTTCTCCTCCCATGCTTGTCTCCAGGACTTTTCCAGAGCTTCCCCCATCCTCTGGAACTCTCTACCCCAATTTATCAGACTATCACCTACTCTGCTCACTTTTAGGTGATCTCTGAAAACCGATCTCTTCAGGGAAGCCTATCCTGCCCTCAGCTAATAATGGAATCTTCTATTCCTCCCACCAGTCCATCCCCCACAGTTATTACCTTTTTGTATCACTAGCCCCTCCCTCTTAGATTGTAAGCTCCTAGGATCAAGCCCTCCTATCCCTCTTGTATTGAACTGTTTCGTTGCTGTATTGTCTCCGTTACATTGTAAAGCGCTGAGCAAACTGTTGGTGCCATAAATCCTGTATAATAATAATAATAATAATAATAAAGTGGAGAATGGCATATGACTTCAGCTGCCTATATCTGGATCTATTGATTGGTTTGGCCAACATTTCTTTGAAGGTGATTTCTGCTTTTGTTTTTTTAGAATTTATCGATTTTCACTTGCCCAGATATGTCCAAGACTGCTGGTAGAAACCACAGGGCCTCATACAGCCAACTTGACAAGGACTCCCCCTGCCCAAAACAAAAACATTGTTTACTTCAGTCTTCAGTTATGAATGAACCCAGTGAGTGATCAGTACCAATCACTCATTGTGTTTATTCAAGAAAGGAAGGGGCTGGTAAACGTGACATATTTACTGGACCTTTCCCCACTCTTCATCCTGACGGATGCTATTGTGTGCTAGGGAAGAAAAGAAAGATAGCCGGCAGCACTGTGGGGGTGGGGGGCACACAGTGGGAAATGTATGGTGCACAGGGAGGGTGATGGGTGTGGCCGGGAGGGGGCAATTACTGGAACTGATCCCCTGTATGGCTCCCCCTGCAGCAGCTGAAACTCAGGTGGGAGAAAGAGGAGAAGAAGCCGGTTTTCAGCTGCTGCAGAGAGCCATAGAGGGGATCGGTTCCAGTAATTTCCCCCCTGCTGTGCCGATGATCACCTTCTCTGTCCACATCCGATTCACCCAGCTGCCTGGGCCCCGTACAGGAGGACTGGTGGTCCCCCCTTATCCACGGACCTGTGTATGTCAAAGGTTTAGTTGAGTTATCCAGAGAGAATCGGCTACACCTTCCCTTTGGAAACAATACTACCCAATGCTCTATTTAAATCCAGACACAAAGCAGTGCCGGGGATCCTGCCTCTGAATTCATTAGCTCCCTCTCCCAACACACGCGCACTGTTGAGCCGCTCGGTGTGACACAAATAAGAAGTGACACCGTGTTCTGGATCCTGATTGCTAACCCGTAACAGGAGCCTAAATTCCGCTGCCTCCCGCTGAACTGCGCGAGCCAGCCGCTAACCAAGATGGATTAATACAGCGAATACAGAGGAAGGCGACGTCCTCCTAATGAGAATCAGACACTTAGAAAGTCTAATCAAATGGTAGACCTTGTAATGGGAACCAGAGAGGATTCCAGCCGGTGACGGTGAAGGCCAGGTTCACTAAGAGAAGCAACAGTTCAAGTGGTTGGCCTTCTCTATGAACTATCCTGTGTTTTAGATGTACTGCTCCTTTAAGGATGTAACCGCAGGAAGTACAAACAAATCCATAGCCTGTGAGAACAAATTCATTATAAATTCAGGAGCCAGCAAGTCCACCTTCAGGAGGAAACATTCCCTTCCACTGACAACAGCAGAAAAGTCCCAGAAGTCCTCTAGGTGTCACCTGGAATTGTCTAGATACACCGGCAACCTAGATGCTGGGATTTCTTCAGGCCTGGAAACTCTATGGGAGCTTCTGGTTTATAGACTAGATACATCCTAAATATAGAGCCATTTATCCAACTGTCCATCCAGAGAATCTGGTTTATAGACCGGATACAATCTAAATATAGAGCCATTTATCCAACTGTCCATCCAGAGCCTCTGGTTTATAGACCGGATACAATCTAAATATAGAGCCATTTATCCAACTGTCCATCCAGAGCCTCTGGTTTATAGACCGGATACGTCCTAAATATAGAGCCATCTATCCAACCGTCCATCCAGAGCCTCTGGTTTATAGACCAGACACATCCTAAATATAGAGCCATTTATCCAACTGTCCATCCAGAGCCTCTGGTTTATAGACCAGACACATCCTAAATATAGAGCCATTTATCCAACTGTCCACCCAGAGAATCTGGTTTATAGACCGGATACATCCTAAATATAGAGCCATTTATCCAACTGTCCATCCAGAGCCTCTGGTTTATAGACCGGATACATCCTAAATATAGAGCCATTTATCCAACTGTCCATCCAGAGCCTCTGGTTTATAGACCAGACACATCCTAAATATAGAGCCATTTATCCAACTGTCCACCCAGAGAATCTGGTTTATAGACCGGATACATCCTAAATATAGAGCCATTTATCCAACTGTCCACCCAGAGCCTCTGGTTTATAGGCTGATACGTCCTAAATAAAGAGCCATTTATCCAACTGTCCACCCAGAGAATCTGGTTTATAGACCGGATACATCCTAAATATAGAGCCATTTATCCAACTGTCCACCCAGAGCCTCTGGTTTATAGGCTGATATGTCCTAAATAAAGAGCCATTTATCCAACTGTCCACCCAGAGCCTCTGGTTTATAGACCGGATACATCCTAAATATAGAGCCATTTATCCAACCGTCCATCCAGAGCCTCTGGTTTATAGACCAGACACATCCTAAATATAGAGCCATTTATCCAACCGTCCATCCAGAGCCTCTGGTTTATAGACCAGACACCTCCTAAATATAGAGCCATTTATCCAACTGTACATCCAGAGAATCTGGTTTATAGACCGGATATATCCTAAATATAGAGCCATTTATCCTACTGTCCATCCAGAGCCTCTGGTTTATAGACCAGACACATCCTAAATATAGAGCCATTTATCCAACTGTCCATCCAGAGCCTCTGGTTTATAGACCAGACACATCCTAAATATAGAGCCATTTATCCAACCGTCCATCCAGAGCCTCTGGTTTATAGACTGCATACATCCTAAATATAGAACCATTTATCCAACTGTCCATCCAGAGCCTCTGGTTTATAGACCGCATACATCCTAAATATAGAACCATTTATCCAACTGTCCATCCAGAGCCTCTGGTTTATAGACCGCATACATCCTAAATATGCGGCTAAGCTGGTTGGAGCTCGTTACCCCTCCTCAGTGCAATATATGTGAACATTGCTGTCTGGGCATTGGTCACAATGACAGAAATGAGTGTTGTAGACTTGTCAGGGACCGGCCGGATCACAGACTATCGGCAGGAACTGTTTTTCTCATCAGGGCTCGGCGTGGTGACAGAGCACTTAGAGTGAGTGCTTGGCGTGACCTTGGCTGACCTTCTCCCCCTCCACTCAGACATTATTGCTTCCTGTGTCAGACTTTTTCTATATACAAAGCTTTTTTTTCCTTACCTTCTGAAGGTGAAATACACATCGCTCGAGCGTGAAACAACCAAATGGCATTTTACCTTACAATGTAAAAAAGTACACAACGTATAAAAAGAACACAAATGTATAGAAAGAACACAAATGTATAAAAAGAACACAAATGAATAGAAAGAACACAAATGTATAGAAAGAACACAAATGTATAAAAAGAACACAAATGTATAGAAAGAAAACAAATGTATAAAAAGAACACAAATGTATAGAAAGAACACAAATGTATAAAAAGAACACAAATGTATAGAAAGAACACAAATGTATAAAAAGAACACAAATGTATAGAAAGAACACAAATGTATAGAAAGAACACAAATGTATAGAAAGAACACAAATGTATAGAAAGAACACAAATGTACAAAAGAACACAATGTATAAAAAGAACACAAATGTATAGAAAGAAAACAAATGTATAAAAAGAACACAAATGTATAGAAAGAAAACAAATGTATAAAAAGAACACAAATGTATAGAAAGAACACAAATGTATAAAAAGAACACAAATGTATAGAAAGAACACAAATGTATAAAAAAAACACAAATGTATAGAAAGAACACAAATGTATAGAAAGAACACAAATGTATAAAAAGAACACAAATGTATAAAAAGAACACAAATGTATAGAAAGAACACAAATGTATAGAAAGAACACAAATGTACAAAAGAACACAATGTATAAAAAGAACACAAATGTCTAAAAAGAACACAAATGTAGAAAAAGAACACAAATGTAGAAAAAGAACACAAATGTAGAAAAAGAACACAAATGTAGAAAAAGGTCTCCAAAGCCAACTGAAGTTAAGACGCTTAAGGCCTCATGTAAACGTCAGTTTAGGAGCTTTTGGCATTTTTTTTTTGCCAAAGCCCCTGAACTCAACTCAATAAACGCCTACGTGTCCATGTACACACAGGATTTTACCTGAGATAGGGGCAGATTTTGGACAAAAAACTCAAAACACCTGTTCCAAGGTAAGGGGAAAATCTTCGGATGGTGACACCTGTTCCAAGGTAAGGGGAAAATCTTCGGATGGGGACACCTGTTCCAATAACAACTAAGTGGGGATTTCCTCCCCTCCTAGCCCCAGAAGACATCTGGTGTGACGAAACGCATTGGGTGGAACGTTCCTTGTGACGCCATTGCGCAGGAATATACTGGTAGTACAGGTTTTTGTGTGCCGATTAGTAATTATATCGAGATGCTTATGGCTTTTACATGCGTGTAAGTGCGATTCTTGTCTAATCAGTGTTGTTTTTAATCATCTACACCAGTGGTTCTCAACCTTACTAATGCCGTGACCCTTTAATACAGTTCCTCATGTTGTGGTGACCCCCAACCATAAAATTATTTACCCAGTAATTATAATTCATGAGTGTCGTTTTACCTCCAATATTGCTGCTTTCAACACAGTAGCTGCTTTTAACAGAGTAGCTGCTTTCAACACAGCAGCTGCTTTCTACACAGTAGCTGCTCTTTACACATCGGAAATATGTGTTTTTTGATGGTCTTAGGGGACCCCTGTGAAAGGGTCGTTCAACCCCCAAAGGGGTCGCGACCCACAGGTTGAGAACCACTGATCTACACTAAGAGTGGCATATCATTTGTTTTTCTATGGATATATACGCACACCTTGTATCCATGTACATCTGGGGGAGCGGTTTGAGTCACCAGTTTGATTCAGATCTCCATTTTGGTCTATTAATAGTAGCGTTTGTTGACCTCTCTGAACAAGGGGTCAACCTACCTGGTAAGCCCACGTCTTGTCTTCCACGGTGGTGTTGGGCGACATTGGTAGTAGTAGAAGATCACGGGATGATTCTGGAACGATTCTCCACTGGCACCCAGCGATCACCGAGGAACAGTGAAAGTTGAGAGGTCTGTGTGGGACCAATACAGATCTCTCTCCTGTCAGCTCCAACATTCTGCTTTGTATTGCTCTGCATAGCAATGCAATACAAAGCAGCATGTTTCTCTAGTAAAACACACACAGTGAAACAGCACACAGTTAACCCTTTGATTGCTCCACATGTTAACCCCTTCCTGCTCAGCGTCATTAGTACAGTGTCAGTGCTTTTTATTAGCACTGATCAGGGGGGTATTTACCACAAGGCAAACAAGGCATTTGCCTAGGGCAGCATTTTTCCGGGGAGCAACACCTTCCCCCGGAAGAAGGGACATGCATGCCATGGAAACCAGGTGGGAACTGAGAGAGGCTGCGGACTTCTTGATGGTGTATGCAGAGCCTGACTCTCATTCCCGGGGATGCCTGGAGCTGTGAAGGTGAGTGTCTTTTTGTCTGTCGCCGGGGAGGGGGGGTGGTAGTGGAAGGGTCTCTCGTGTGGAGGGCAGGGGTGTTGCTGGTCAATGTCCGGGGGGGGGGGTGTTGGTCGGTGTCCGTGGGGGCAGACGAATTTGTGGTTGCCTAGGGCAGCACAAAACCTAAATGCACTGCCACTGATCACTGTATTGGTGTCACTGGGGATGTCATTGACAGTCAGGCCCCCTCCCCAGTGTCAGAATGCCCGCCGCAGTCTCGCTATAAGTCGCTGGTCGCCACGGAACAAAAAATCCCAGTATCTACACTGCCATTTGTAGATGCTATAAGTTTCACGTAAACCAATTAATTTACACGTATCAGGATTTTGTTTTTAGCAAAGACACGGAGCACAATACATTTTGGCCTAAATAAACGATGAAATTCGATTTTTTTACATTTTTTATTAGATATCTTTTATAGCAAAAAGTCGAAAATATTGTTTGTTTTTTTTCAAAATTGTCGGTCTTTTTTTGTTTATAGAGCAAATAATGTAAAACACAGAGGCAATCAAATACCACAGAAAGAAAGCTCAATGCATGGGAAAAAAAGGACTTCAATTTCATTTGGGTGCAGCGTTGCATGACCGCGCAATTGTCAATTAAAATGAGGCAGCGCCGTATCGCAAAAAATAGCCTGGTAAGGAAGGGGGGGGGGGAATCCTCTGGAGGGCGAGGGGTTAAATAGAATATTTTTATGATCCATTTATTTATTTTGTATATTGACTTATTTGTATATGCAACATTGTAACGTTTGGTGTTTATTTTGGTTTCGGATTATTAGCGCAACACTTATTATCGGATTGGGAGGAAATCCCCTGTTTGTGTTTGCTGCTCATTTTATTGTTTTTTATTTTGAACTTTTTCGTTTTCATTAGTGGTCTAAACCTGGGATGTCCTTCCTGCTGTGTCACAAGGACGGGGCGTGACGGGGAGCCTCCCCAACAAGATACAGACGACAATAAAAACCCGATCCTTCCACTCCATCCAAAGCACCACCATTCCGGCTTTGGCTATACTTGATATTAACCAGGGGTGGACTAACCATTCGGGTACTCACGCATTGCCTGAGGGCCCGGGGTCAGTAGGGGGCCCCATGAGATGCCCCTGGTACCTTTCATAGGCTTTTTTGGGTGTGGTTTGAGTGTGGGCGAGGACAGGGGGCCCATGATCCCCTATTGCCCGGGGGCCCCATGAGTTGTCAGTCCACCCTTGATCTTAATGAAAGTACAAGGCTGTTTCTTTTCTGCAACATAAAGCAGAACTTCAGCCATTCATACCAAGATAAAAATAAACAGCCCGTTAAAAAAAAATAAAATTAAAAACAAAAAAACCCCCAGCTTTTCCTGCAATATTCACATTCAATCCAGGGAGTTCCCCTGTAGGACTTTTTTGGCCTCTAAATGTCTGATGACCTTTCCAGCCACTTCCTCTGAGCCCAGGTCGTCCTGGACCTGCCCCCAGACTATAGCTGGGCAGTAAAAAAGGAAAGCAGCACGGTGGTAATCTCATCACTCTGCTCTCTCCTTCCATCAGCGTGCTTCTAGTCAGCACCTAAACAGGTCTTTGTGCTGTTTCCTTCTCTCACACTCTAGCCCTGCTGTTCAGGGACTGATACCAGGTCACACCGAGGCATTTACAAAGTACACTTAGCACTGGTTCACACCGATATGGAATTAGAAGCGTTTTTACATTTTTCTTGTTGCTAGGGAGACTTTAAACACAAAATGCGGCAAAAACGCAATACATGCTTTTCTGCAGCGTTCCCATTGAAGTCTATAGAACCAAAAACGCAATGTTTTGCTTTAAAAAAAAAAAGTCCCTGACCCTTTCCAAAAAAGGCACCGGGTGAAAATGTGGAAATGTGAACCTGTCCCATAGGAAATCATATTACATGGACTGTACTGCGTTTCCGCAAAACACGGCAGAAAACGCTTAGGTGTGAACCTGGGTAACATGGGATTTCAGATGTCATGCGACTTGGGGTCTCGCAAGTTGGATCCCAAGTCATGGCAGACTCAACTGAGCCTTAGGCAGGCCATAGAGGGGCCGTTTATCAGCTGAATTGTCGGACGATAAACGAAAAATCGGTCGGCGCCGTTGCCGACGCTGCCACCATCGTCCACGAAAAAACGGCTGTTTTTCGTGGATTTTCCAGCATGAACGATAAAAATAAATGAGAAGATCCACGAAAAACGGCCGACGGGCTGGCCCCACTAACGGCGTGAATATCGGCCGATTTTTCGTGTGGACGAAAAATTGACCAATGAATGACCAGTCTATGGCCTGCACTATCCTGGGTTCACACTGATGCGGTGTGGCAGTCGCAGCATTTTCTGTGTGAATTCCACACCGCATCAGAATCGCACCTCGTTCATGCGAACCGCGTGTATGTTAAGTTAACAACACCCCGAAATCGCGATGTGCAGAATTGGATCCGATAGGTGTGAATACCCATGCGATCCGATTCTAGCGCAGACCGAAAAAAGGGTCCTGCGCGTTTTTGGTGCGGTGCGATTAGAGCCATACAAAATGTACGACTCCGATCGCACCGCACACAAATCGCATGTGCTTTGCAGAGGAATGCGGTACGGTTCCTGTGCGAATCACATGCGATGTGCCGCACCGCATGTATGTGAACCCGGGCTGAACGATGTATTCAGAATTGGGGCAGCACAGAGGCTAAATGGTTAGCACTTCCGCCTGGCAGTACTCGGGTCGTTGGTTTGAATCCCAGCCACGGCACCACCTGCCTGGAGTTTGCATGTTCTCCCTGTGCCTGCGTGGGTTTCCTCCGGGTACTCCGGTTTCCTCCCACACTCCAAAGACATGCTGGTAGGTGAATTGGATCCTGTCTAAATTGTCCCTAGTATGTGTACGTATGAATGTGAGTTAGGGACCTTAGATTGTACGCTCCTTGAGGGTTAGGGACCTTAGATTGTATGCCCCTTGAGGGTTAGGGACCTTAGATTGTACGCCCCTTGAGGGTTAGGGACCTTAGATTGTATGCCCCTTGAGGGTTAGGGACCTTAGATTGTACGCCCCTTGAGGGTTAGGGACCTTAGATTGTATGCCCCTTGAGGGTTAGGGACCTTAGATTGTACGCCCCTTGAGGGTTAGGGACCTTAGATTGTACGCCCCTTGAGGGTTAGGGACCTTAGATTGTATGCCCCTTGAGGGTTAGGGACCTTAGATTGTACGCCCCTTGAGGGTTAGGGACCTTAGATTGTACGCCCCTTGAGGGTTAGGGACCTTAGATTGTGCGCCCCCTGAGGGTTAGGGACCTTAGATTGTGCGCCCCCTGAGGGTTAGGGACTGATGTGAATGTACAATATATATGTAAAGTGCTGCATAAAATTGATGGCGCTATATAAGTACCTGAAATTAATAAATAAATAAATTACAGAGCTGCCTTCATTTCCCCGGAGTTCAGCTTTAAGTCATCACTCACCATGACCCGGTCCTGACCCAGCCGTACCATACCGGAACTTGTCCGCTCCACACTGCGGCCGGTCCGTCCCGCCACAGGACTCCGCACTAGGCTGCACAGCAAACACTACATCAACACTCAATGTTTTCTGAGCCAAGGTGGGAATTTTCATGTATTTATTTATAAAAGTCATCAGAAGCTTTACACAAAAGGCAGCATTTTGTACATCGGGCCGTCAAATCACACATGAGCTCTATTCCCGAAATGCCGTCCCAGCTCCTCAGCAGGCCTCAAAGGCGGCTCTGGTAACCCAGGGGTTAAAGCGTTTAGCTGAGTGCAGCCAAGAAGCCAAGAAAGTTGCTGTTTTCTCTGTGAGGTCCTCTCCCTTTCATCTAGCAGCAATCAGGCGACTTTAAAGGGCCACTGCTGTTGACGTGACCTCTGGAAATTGTAGTCAGGCCCACACCAAGAGAAAATGGTTAGCACAACAGGCCCACATCAAAGGGAAGTCCTAATTGTAGAGTCAGTGTGCTGTCAGAGCCGGGCTACTGCCGAATGACTGTCAGCTCCTTGGCCGAGTTTATACACAGCATGCCCGCCATACAGACAGCGAGCAATCAAGCCTTTCTGATGTCCGAACAGAACAACCACATACAGGCAACGAGCAATCACCGCTTTCTGATGGCCGAATCTAACAACCACATACAGGCAACGAGCAATCACCGCTTTCTGATGGCCGAATCTAACAACCACATACAGGCAACGAGCAATCACCACTTTCTGATGGCCGAACAGAACAACCACATACAGGCAACGAGCAATCACCACTTTCTGATGGCCGAACAGAACAACCACATACAGGCAATGGGCAATCACCGCTTTCTGATGGCCGAATCTAACAACCACATACAGGCAACGGGCAATCACCGCTTTCTGATGGCAGATACATGCAACAGGCAATCAAGCCTTTCTGATGGCCAAACAGAACAACCACATACAGGCAGCAAGCAATCACCGCTTTCTGATGGCTGAACACAACAACCACATACAGGCAACGAGCAATCACGCTTTCTGATGGCCGAACAGAACAACCACATACAGGTAACGAGCAATCACCACTTTCTGATGGCCGAACCTAAAACCACATACAGGCAATGAGCAATCTAGCCTTTCTGATGGCCGACCATAATGACCACATATAGGCAATCAAGTCTTTCTGATGGCCGAACATAACAACTACATACAGGCAACGAGCAATCAAGCCTTTCTGATGGCTGAATATAACAACCACATACAGGTAACGAGCAATCACCACTTTCTGATGGCCGAACCTAAAACCACATACAGGCAATGAGCAATCAAGCCTTTCTGATGGCCGAACCTAAAACCACATACAGGCAATGAGCAATCAAGCCTTTCTGATGGCTGAATATAACAACCACATAGAGGCAATGGGCAATCAATCCTTTATGATGACCGAACATAACAACCACACTGATATGTGGTGTGCGAGGTGTCAAACAGGCAGACAAGCAATACAACAAAGCCTGTTTCTTTTCACCATAACCCCTTTGAATCTGGTGTCACCAAGACCTTTCCTCTTCTTGGCTGCTCTGTGTATTTGTAACATGACAGCAGATAATATAGAAATGTATTTTATGGAAATCCAGTATCTCACACTCTTATTAACTAAAGACGGCTAAATACTATACTGGTCAGGGCTGGGGCAAGTACTTCCCTCTTCTGAGTCATCTCTTGTCTCTTCCCCCTAACCCACCTCCAAGAACTGTCCCTTGGTTCCACCACCTACCCACCTCCAAGAACTGTCCCTTGGTTCCACCACCTACCCACTTCCAAGAACTGTCCCTTGGTTCCACCACCTACCCACCTCCAAGAACCATCCCTTGGTTTCCACTCCCTACCCACCTCCAAGAACCATCCCTTGGTTTCCACCCCCCTACGCACCTCCAAGAATGGTCCCTTGGTTCCACCACCTACCCACCTCCAAGAACCACCCCTTGTTCCCACCTCCTACCCACCTCAAAGCACCATCCTTTGGTTACAACCCCTACCCAAGTCCAAGCACCAATCCTTGATTCTGCCCCCTACCCACCTCCAAGAACTGCCCCTTCATTCCACCCGTTACCCAACTTCAAGACATGTCCCTTGGTTCCAACCCTACCCACCTCCAAGAACCATTCCATGTTTCCACCACCTACCACCTCCAAGAACCGTCCCTTGGTTCCGCCCCCTAGCCACCTCCAAGAACCATCCCTTGGTTCCACCCCCTACCTACCTCCAAGAACGGTCCCTTGGTTCCACCCTCGACCCACCTCCAAGAACCATCCCTTAGTCTTACTTCCTACCCACCTCCAGGAACCTTCCCTTCGTTCCACCCCTTACCCACCTCCAAGAACCACCCCTTGATCCCACCTCCTACCCACCTCAAAGCACCATCTTTTGCTTCCTCCCCCTACCCAGCTCCAAGCACCAATCCTTGATTCCGCCCCCTACCCACCTCCAAGAACCACCCCTTGATTCCACCCCCTACCCAGCTCCAAGACGTGTCCCTTGGTTCCACCCTCTACCCACCTCCAAGAACCGTCCCTTGGTTCCACCTCCAATTCACCTCAAACCACCAACCCGAGGCAACAATAGATCAAACCAAACAACAAAAGACCCCAACAACAACATTAGATATCCCAGCAGACAGCAACAGTAGATACCTCCCAGCAACAATTAACCCCACAGCAACATATCCGTACCCCCAGGCCCACCCATCAACAATAGATCCCAATCCAAAGACCCTCCAGCACACCTCAGCATCCCTTGCCTTTACATGCAGTCAGTGCTGGAGGTACCAGAACTGCGTTCCCAATTCACACAGGTTTTGGTAGATCTAAAAAATCCAGTCAATTTATATCAAATCAGGCGGGCCCCTGAAGTACATAGTTGATGGTAGATCTAAAGACGATTGTACAATCAGATTGTATGGTGTATGGCAACCTTAGGTCAGTGGTTCCTATTGTGACCAGGGATCTGGTAAATTCTTTCTAAAACCTTCCATGCTCCAACAGTTCTCTGTGAGGTCCTCTCCCTTTCATCTAGCAGCAATCCGGTGACTTTAAAGGGCCACTGCTGTTGACATGACCTCTGGAAATTGTAGTCAGGCCCACACCAAGAGAAAATGGTTAGCACAACAGGCCCACATCAAAGGGAAGTCCTAATTGTAGGGTCAGTGTGCTGTCAGAGCCGGGCTACTGTCGACTGACTGTCAGCTCCTTGATTTCGTTTTTTACACAGCATGCCGCCGCCATACAGGCAGCGAGCAATCAAGCCTTTCTGATGACTGAACATAACAACCATATACAGGCAACAAGCAATCAAGCCTTTCTGATGACCGAACATAACAACCACATACAGGCAACGAGCAATCAAGCCTTTTTGATGACCGAACATAACAAACACATACAGGCAACGAGCAATCAAGCCATTCTGGTGGCCTAACATAGCAACCAATGTCTCTCCAACAGTGGGTTTTGCTGGGGTATAATGGGAGACTGGAGGGCACTATGTGGGTTGGGAGGCACTGTGGGACACATTTAAGGCCACTATAAGGGTCTGGAGTCTTTGTTGCAAGAGCAGGGCCAAAGTGGGGGGTAGGTGGGGGCACGGGGGGGAGACTGATGACTTTTAAGGGACCTGTAGGCACTGTGGAAGATTGAGGGGCAATGTAGGAAACTATGGGAGGTTAGATGACACAATGGGAGGCACTGTGAGAAGTTGAGGGGCACTGTAGGCAACTATGGGAGGTTGGATGACACTATGGGAGGCACTGTGAGAAGTTGAGGGGCATTGTAGGCAACTATGAGAGGTTGGATGACACTATGAGAGGCACTGTGAGAAGTTGAGGAACACTGAAGGCAACTATGGGAGGTTGGATGACACTATGGGAGCACTGTGAGAAGTTGAGGAGCACTGTAGGCAACTATGGGAGGTTGGATGACACTATGGGAGCACTGTGAGAAGTTGAGGAGCACTGTAGGCAACTATGGGAGGTCGGATGACACTATGGGAGCACTGTGAGAAGCTGAGGGGCACTGTAGGCAACTATGGGAGGTTGGATGACACTATGGGAGGCACTGTGAGAAGCTGAGGGGCAATGTAGGCAACTATGGGAGGTTGGATGACACTATGAGAGGCACTGTGAGAAGTTGAGGAGCATTGTAGGCAACTATGGGAGGTTGGATGACACTATGGGAGGCACTGTGAGAAGCTGAGGGGCACTGTAGGCAACTATGGGAGGTTGGATGACACTATGGGAGGCACTGTGAGAAGTTGAGGGGCACTGTAGGCAACTATGGGAGGTTGGATGAGACTATGGGAGGCACTGTAGGAGTTGAGGGGATTTGCAGATATCAGGAGGCCCAGGAGGAGGGAGTCCACAACTCAGCAGTGGGCGATAGACCCAGTGGTTCAGAACTAGTAGCCTTGGTGCATGTGGCCAAGTCTGCACCTTTTCACAACATTGGCCTATTTGGCAGCACAAAGTAACACTCCCCTTGCATTCTGTGAGGTTTCGCTGGTTCAGTCACACGGAGAAGAACCAGCTACCACAAGAGCGAAAATAAAGATACATTCCAACTTGTCACCAAAGGCAGTTTTACGGTTTCATGTCTACAATGATTATGTTACATAAAAAGTAACAGTGATCCTGCAGTGATACAATGTATCCTTACTTATAGGTTGCTAATCATCTCCCTCCCCACCCACTTCACATCATTGTACTCCCCCCCCCCCCATGGGCGTATTTACCACAAGGCAAACAAGGCATTTGCCTAGGGGAGCATTTTTTAAGGGGGCATCACTGCCCCCCAGAATTAGGGACCTATGCAGTATGGGGACCAGGTGGGATCTGAGAGAGGCTATGGGCTGCTTGAGCCCGACTGCCGTTCCTGGTGATGGCCAGAACTGTG
Source organism: Staurois parvus (assembly GCF_062004578.1). Taxonomy (NCBI): domain Eukaryota; kingdom Metazoa; phylum Chordata; class Amphibia; order Anura; family Ranidae; genus Staurois; species Staurois parvus. The sequence continues at coordinate 240,886 of NW_028318495.1, read as the reverse complement.
AAGGTGTCTCTCTCTCTCTGTCGCCGGGTGTGTGTGTGTGTTAGTGGAAGGCTCTCTCAGTTGGGGCAGGGGTGTTGTTGGTGGGTGTCAGGCTCTCTCTACAGAGGAGGGGGGGGGGGTCTGATTTTTTTGTTGCCTAGGGAAGCACAAAACCTAAAAGCACCACTGCCCCCCTCACATAGTTAGAATTTTTTTTTTTTCCAGTTTTTTAGGGACATCTCCCAGCACTTCTGAGATCCTTGCCTAGGTGAGAATGATGTCCCAGTCACCTGCAGCCTCCGGGGATAATGAGGTCACACAGCCCAGGAAGCCTTACTACTCTACCCGCCGGTACCATTTCCATCATCAAGGGTCTGGCTGTCTCTTCCTGGTTCTTGCAGCCCCTTGTCAATGTCTCGTGGTGTATATGCTGCGGAGTACTCGATGGTGTCCTGGGATCCACGTTGCCAGTATCCCAGGAGGACACAGGTAAGTGGGACTTCATTTTCACCAAAGTGAGACCACAGACCCCTGATGGAATAAGTCAGGGGGGCTCAACTTTTTGAAAAGCGAGGGCCACTTAAGTGATTTGCTAACTAGTCAAGGGGCCACAATGAAATGAAATGGCTCAGAATAATGAATTTTTTATTTTGAATAGCATAATGAACATTTTCCTCCTGCGGCCGCTGGCAGGAGGGAGTGGAGGAGAAGCCGGTTTTCATTGGTCGCAGAAGGAAAATAAAGGGCACTGATTCCAGTACATGCCACCTCCGCCACCCCTCTTCTCCAAGTGTAAAAAAGAATGTTACGGGGAGGCTGCACGGGCCCCCTGAAGCATGGGGTGGCCAATGATGCTACACTAGTGGTTGAGGGGGGGTGAGTTTGGTAAAAGCGCATCTCAACTATGGGGTTTTACTGCTCCCCCAAATTGCAAGTGTGAACAAGCCCTCAGTGTCCTGAGCTGCCATAGCATATACATATATTATACTTATATAAGCGTATTATAAACATTATAGTTTGGACTGAACTACCATGTGGTCACTGCGGATGGAACATCTTCACGGGAATACTTTTTTGTGAATGTCCCACCATTGGCGGTTGACGGAGCGGTCCACCATTTTCTGGACTGTTGGAGATGCTGCCAGTTCACAAGTTGTGTGAAGCGCTCGCTCGGAGCTGCCCCTGATTTCCTGACATTCATGTAGATTTCACACACATGGAGATGATTAATCTGCTTCACGGAGGAACAGCTACCACATTCTCCCTCTTACTGGAAAAACATGTTGACATCTTTTTTCTATAATCAGCCCTTACAGAGATTGGCTGCTCTAATCATTTCATTGTTGAACAAATCTTAACCGTGGTGGGTTTTGGACTGTGTGTGTGTTTTGGGTTTTTTTTAGCTGCAGGATAAATTCACTTGTTTACTCGAGTCACGGATAACTTTTTACACTGACGCCAGTGCCTACACTTTCCTATCAGGTTCTATGTAGAGTCCACAGCCAGGCTTGGATCTGTACTAATACAAAAGCAGCTGTCACACTGTCCAAATATGGCGTCACCAAATCAAGCGGTTTTTTTTTTCCAGATCAATTGAAACTGACAATAAATCAAGGTCTAGGTTCTGTTGTTAAGTCACAAGGTGAGAGGCTGCAACGTTGTAACTTTGTAGTCGGTAACAAGGTGAGAGGCCGCAACATTGTAACTTTGTAGTCAGTCACAAGGTGAGAGGCTGCAACATTGTAACTTTGTAGTCAGTAGCAAGGTGAGAGGCTGCAACATTGTAACTTTGCAGTCAGTCACAAGGTGAGAGACGACAACATTGTAACTTTGCAGTCGGTCACAACATTAAAGGCCGCAACATTGTAACTTTGCAGTCGGTCACAAGGTGAGAGGCCGCAACATTGCAACTTTGTAGTCGGTCACAAGGTGAAAGGCCGCTACATTGTAACTTTGTAGTCGGTCACAAGGTGAGAGGCCGCAACATTGTAACTTTGTAGTCGGTCACAAGGTGAGAGGCCGCAACATTGTAACTTTGTAGTTGGTCACAAGGTGAGAGGCCGCAACATTGTAACTTTGTAGTCAGTCACAAGGTGAGAGGCCGCAATATTGTAACTTTGTAGTAGGTCACAAGGTGAAAGGCTGCAACATTGTAACTTTGTAGTCGGTCAAAAGGTGAGAGGCCGCAACATTGTAACTTTGTAGTCGGTCACAAGGTGAGAGGCAGCAACATTGTAACTTTGTAGTCGGACACAAGCAGAGAGGCCGCAATATTGTAACTTTGGAGCCACAAATTACAAGCGAAAAGACTGCAGCAAGGACTTAACTCTGTCAGACATTTGTAAAAACAGCCAAGATATGTAAAGGCACCAGGATTTACATTATTGTGCAATCTCTGAGTCTGTACCCCAGTCCAGGAAGTGGACCCAAATGTTGTGTTCAACAATGTCTACAGATCACCCATAAAAAAGGGATATTTTCATGAGAGCTCGAAAGAGCAGGGCCCTCGATCCCCTCATGTTTTGCATTGTATTGGTATTGTTCTGTCACATGTTCTGTCCCCCTTTGTAATGTACAGCGCTGAGTGAACTATTGGCGCTTTATAAATACTGTATAATAATAATAATAATAATAATAATGAGAGACAAAATAAACCACTAACTGCCCAGCATCCACCCACCAATGGGCTAACAGTATTGGGTGGCCTGGTCCTTTAAAGTCTGTCCTAGCAAGCCCACAGGCAGGATGGCAAATGTCTGCAATAGGATACGATTTATGTCCTTGATTCCTCATCTTTACACGGAATGTTCTGCTCTGTTATAACAACCTAGGAGAAAATGAGATACGGTCATATTAATCCAATAAACTCATTAACTAGACTGAAAACACGCGGCCTTCAAGGCAAAACCGCCACCCCCATAGGCGGAAACTGGGGCCAATGTTGTCATAGTACCAGGAAAAAAATACTGTCCTGACCTCACAAAGGCAATCTATTGCCTGGATCTGCGGAAATATTCTCATGATATCCTTCTATAACATCTCCCCATAGTATCCTTCTATAACATCTCCCCATAATATCCTTCTATAACATCTCCCCATAATATCCTTCTATAACATCTCCCCATAATATCCTTCTGTAACATCTCCCCATAATATCCTTCTATAACATCTCCCCATAATATCCTTCTACAACATCTCCCCATAATATCCTTCTATAACATCTCTCCATTATATCCTTCTATAACATCTCTCTATGATATCCTTCTATAACATCTCCCCATAATATCCTTCTATAACATCTCCCCATAATATCCTTCTATAACATCTCCCCATCATATCCTTCTACAACATCTCCCCATAATATCCTTCTATAACATCTCTCCATTATATCCTTCTATAACATCTCTCCATAATATCCTTCTATAACATCTCTCCATTATATCCTTCTATAACATCTCTCCATAATATCCTTCTACAAAATCTCTCTATGATATCCTTCTATAACATCTCCCCATAATATCCTTCTATAACATCTCTCCATAATATCCTTCTACAACATCTCTCCATAATATCCTTCTATAACATCTCCCCATGATATCCTTCTATAACATCTCTCCATAATATCCTTCTATAACATCTCCCCATAATATCCTTCTATAACATCTCCCCATGATATCCTTCTATAACATCTCTCTATGATATCCTTCTATAACATCTCTCCATTATATCCTTCTATAACATCTCCCTATAATATCCTTCTATAACATCTCCCCATAATATCCTTCTACAACATCTCCCCATAATATCCTTCTACAACATCTCTCCATAATATCCTTCTACAACATCTCCCCATCATATCCTTCTATAACATCTCCCCATAATATCCTTCTACAACATCTCCCCATAATATCCTTCTACAACATCTCTCCATAATATCCTTCTACAACATCTCCCCATCATATCCTTCTATAACATCTCCCCATCATATCCTTCTACAACATCTCCCCATAATATCCTTCTATAACATCTCCCCATAATATCCTTCTATAACATCCCTCCATAATATCCTTCTATAACATCTCTCTATGATATCCTTCTATAACATCTCTCCATGATATCCTTCTATAACATCTCCCCATAATATCCTTCTATAACATCTCCCCATCATATCCTTCTATAACATCTCCCCATAATATCCTTCTATAACATCTCTCTATGATATCCTTCTATAACATCTCTCCATGATATCCTTCTATAACATCTCCCCATAATATCCTTCTATAACATCTCCCCATAATATCCTTCTATAACATCTCCCCATAATATCCTTCTATAACATCTCCCCATAATATCCTTCTACAACATCTCCCCATGATATCCTTCTATAACATCTCTCTATGATATCCTTCTATAACATCTCTCCATGATATCCTTCTATAGCATCTCCCCATAATATCCTTCTATAACATCTCTCCATGATATCCTTCTATAACATCTCCCCATGATATCCTTCTATAACATCTCCCCATAATATCCTTCTATAACATCTCCCCATAATATCCATCTATAACATCTCCCCATAATATCCTTCTATAACATCTCCCCATAATATCCTTCTATAACATCTCCCCATAATATCCTTCTATAACATCTCTCTATGATATCCTTCTATAACATCTCTCCATTATATCCTTCTATAACATCTCCCTATAATATCCTTCTATAACATCTCCCCATAATATCCTTCTATAACATCTCCCCATAATATCCTTCTATAACATCTCCCCATAATATCCTTCTGTAACATCTCCCCATAATATCCTTCTATAACATCTCCCCATAATATCCTTCTATAACATCTCTCTATGATATCCTTCTATAACATCTCCCCATAATATCCTTCTATAACATCTCCCAATTATATCCTTCTATAACATCTCTCCATAATATCCTTCTATAACATCTCTCTATGATATCCTTCTATAACATCTCTCTATGATATCCTTCTATAACATCTCCCCATAATATCCTTCTATAACATCTCCCCATCATATCCTTCTATAACATCTCCCCATAATATCCTTCTATAACATCTCTCTATGAAATCCTTCTATAACATCTCTCCATGATATCCTTCTATAACATCTCCCCATAATATCCTTCTATAACATCTCCCCATAATATCCTTCTATAACATCTCCCCATAATATCCTTCTATAACATCTCCCCATAATATCCTTCTATAACATCTCCCCATCATATCCTTCTATAACATCTCTCCATGATATCCTTCTATAACATCTCCCCATAATATCCTTCTATAACATCTCCCCATAATATCTTTCTATAACATCTCTCTATGATATCCTTCTATAACATCTCTCCATTATATCCTTCTATAACATCTCCCTATAATATCCTTCTATAACACCTCCCCATAATATCCTTCTATAACATCTCCCCATAATATCCTTCTATAACATCTCCCCATGATATCCTTCTATAACATCTCCCCATAATATCCTTCTATAACATCTCTCTATGATATCCTTCTATAACACCTCCCCATAATATCCTTCTATAACATCTCTCCATAATATCCTTCTATAACATCTCCCCATAATATCCTTCTATAACATCTCCCCATAATATCCTTCTATAACATCTCTCTATGATATCCTTCTATAACATCTCTCCATTATATCCTTCTATAACATCTCCCCATAATATCCTTCTATAACATCTCCCCATAATATCCTTCTATAACATCTCTCCATAATATCCTTCTATAACATCTCCCCATAATATCCTTCTATAACATCTCCCCATCATATCCTTCTATAACATCTCCCCATAATATCCTTCTATAACATCTCTCTATGATATCCTTCTATAACATCTCTCCATAATATCCTTCTATAACATCTCCCCATAATATCCTTCTATAACATCTCCCCATAATATCCTTCTATAACATCTCCCCATAATATCTTTCTATAACATCTCTCCATGATATCCTTCTATAACATCTCCCCATGAGATCCTTCTATAACATCTCCCCATAATATCCTTCTATAACATCTCTCTATGATATCCTTCTATAACACCTCCCCATAATATCCTTCTATAACACCTCCCCATAATATCCTTCTATAACATCTCCCCATAATATCCTTCTATAACATCTCCCCATCATATCCTTCTATAACATCTCCCCATCATATCCTTCTATAACATCTCTCCATGATATCCTTCTATAACATCTCTCTATGATATCCTTCTATAACATCTCCCCATAATATCCTTCTATAACATCGCCCCATAATATCCTTCTATAACATCTCTCTATGATATCCTTCTATAACATCTCCCCATAATATCCTTCTATAACATCTCCCCATAATATCCTTCTATAACATCTCTCCATGATATCCTTCTATAACATCTCCCCATAATATCCTTCTATAACATCTCCCCATCATATCCTTCTATAACATCTCCCCATAATATCCTTCTATAACATCTCCCCATAATATCCTTCTATAACATCTCTCCATGATATCCTTCTATAACATCTCCCCATAATATCCATCTATAACATCTCCCCATAATATCCTTCTATAACATCTCCCCATAATTTCCTTCTATAACATCTCCCCATAATATCCTTCTATAACATCTCTCTATGATATCCTTCTATAACATCTCCCCATAATATCCTTCTATAACATCTCTCCATAATATCCTTCTATAACATCTCCCCATAATATCCTTCTATAACATCTCCCCATAATATCCTTCTATAACATCTCCCCATAATATCCTTCTATAACATCTCCCCATAATATCCTTCTATAACATCTCCCCATAATATCCTTCTATAACATCTCTCTATGATATCCTTCTATAACATCTCCCCATAATATCCTTCTATAACATCTCCCCATAATATCCTTCTATAACATCTCTCTATGATATCCTTCTATAACATCTCCCCATAATATCCTTCTATAACATCTCCCCATAATATCCTTCTATAACATCTCTCTATGATATCCTTCTATAACATCTCCCCATAATATCCTTCTATAACATCTCCCCATGATATCCTTCTATAACATCTCCCCATAATGTCCTTCTATAACATCCCCCCATAATATCCTTCTATAACATCTCTCCATGATATCCTTCTATAACATCTCCCCATGATATCCTTCTATAACATCTCCCCATGATATCCTTCTATAACATCTCCCCATAATATCCTTCTATAACATCTCCCCATAATATCCTTCTATAACATCTCTCCATGATATCCTTCTATAACATCTCTCCATAATATCCTTCTATAACATCTCCCCATAATATCCTTCTATAACATCTCCCCATAATATCCTTCTATAACATCTCCCCATAATATCCTTCTATAACATCTCCCCATAATATCCTTCTATAACATCTCTCTATGATATCCTTCTATAACACCTCCCCATAATATCCTTCTATAACACCTCCCCATAATATCCTTCTATAACATCTCCCCATAATATCCTTCTATAACATCTCCCCATAATATCCTTCTATAACATCTCCCCATAATATCCTTCTATAACATCTCCCCATTATTTTTGCACAAAATCGCTGGGAATTCCAGACCACATCAGTGTGAACCCGGGCTAAGGCTCATTTGACATGACTTGAGAGAGACCCCAAGTCACATGACATTTGAAATCCCATGTTACCCAGGTTCACACCGGAGTGTTTTCTGCAGCATTTTGTGTTTTTCAGAAACGCAGTACAGTCCATTCAACATGATTTCCTATTGGACAGGTTCACATCTCTGCGTTTTCACCGGGTGCATTTTTTGGAAAGGGTCAGGGACTTTTTTAGAACGCAAAACATTGCATTTTTGGTTCTATAGACTTCAATGGGAACGCTGCAGAAAAGCATGTATTGTGTTTTTGATGCGTTTTTGCCGTGTTTTGTATTTAAAATCTGCCTAGCAACAAGAAAAATTTAAAATAATTAAAAAAAACATGAAAAACGCATATAAAATGCGGCCAAAATGCAAGTGCAAAAATGCAAAATGCAATGCAGAAAACACCTCAAATGCAACCTGCACAGGCGTGAACCTAGCCTTAGGCTCAGTTTACACTGCAGCAACTTGGGATCCGACTTGTGAGACCCCCCAAGTCGCATGACATGTGAAATCCCATGTTAGTCAATGAGAATTGTCTTTATTAGCACTGCTGAAGTCGCTCCGACTTTAGAAAAGGTTCCTGTACTACTTGAAGGTGACTTCTATCCGACTTGTGCCCATAGACTTTAACCTCTTCACGCCAGCCGCACACAAATGGGCCTAGACGCCGAGCGGCCTCACATTTGCGTTCTATTAAAAAAAACATATGTGCTGAGAGCACGCGCCCTGCACGCTCCCAGCACACATGTCTGGTACTCACGGAAAGGTCGCGGTCTCCTCTTTCGATCGGGACCTTTCTCTATCATGTGACCGCCGTGATGATGCGTCATGGCGGTCACATGATCTCTAAACCCCGCCCGTCCCGTCTTCCAACTTTTGAAACTCTTAAAGGGCCGGCAAGCGCCGGCGTAAAGGGGTCAATGAAAGTCGCCTCCAAGTTGGATCCTCATCAATATTGATGCAATTCGGATCCGACATTACAGGAAGATTACCCAGGCATTCCCTGAAAGTCGCATCAAAAGTACTACTCAAGTCACCAGGAAGTCGCCTGGAAAAGTCACAAAGTAAGTCACGTGACTTTCAGGTCGCAGTAGTGTGAACCGAGACTTAGTCGCTGATCACCGCCAAATAAATAATAATTTCGGAATTTATCCCACAATTTGTAGACGCTATAACTGTCACGCATTGATGTGATTTGGATGCGACCTTACAGGAAGATTACCCAGGAAAGTTCCCGAAAGTTGCTTCAAAGTCGCTTCAACGTAGTACTCAAGTCGCCTGGTAAAGTCGCACTATAAATTGTGCGACTTTCAGGTCGCAGGAGTGTGAACCGAAACTGAAGGGAAAAAGTCGGATACATTTCCTTCGAATGCTGAGACATTTTGAAGGCTCCCAGAGCCGGGGAGAGTACATTGGGGAGATAGCCGCCCCCAATAAAGCCCCAACACAGGAGACTGTGACCGCTACTGCAAGGACCTTGGCTCCGCCAGCGTTAACTCTTTCCTCGCCCTCGGAAACCGCGCACAAAGCGCGACCGCAGAGGATACCCTTCACGGAGATGCAGTTAAACTTCGCCACACAGAAACAAAAACGGGGGAGTCTGTCTGCGATATCGCATTTCATTCTCTAGCAAATGATGTGGGAGCCGCTGGGGACGAGAAGGCCGTTCTTGAATCCAGGCGATTAACCGTTTCCTGAAAGAAAATGCCGGCTATCAAAACGTACGCCTGGGATTGGCCTGCAAAACACCAAAAATGTCAAACATTGCCGCACAATTGTGCCAGTTTGTTTTATTGCAAAAAAAAAAAGAAAATACAAAAACAAAAAGAGAATACCAAACTGTGTTGCAATGTTAACCTGACACAAAAAAGATCGAGGTCAACTAAGACCCCGAGTAATAGTGGATGCGAATTGGCATGCGAACTTGCAAATCGCATGCCAAATTGCAGCCTATTGTCCGCAATTAGAGCGGTCATATCAGTGCGGTTCCGACTCGGTCAGAGCCGCACCGATTTCTCAAGTAGTGCATGCGGTACTTTTGGTGCGATTTGCATCTGTGTCAGATGTCTTGCAAGTCACACCTGAAAACGGTGTGTCGTGCAACTTCACTGTAAGTCGCCAGATTTCAAAGTCGGGTTTGAGGTGACTGGGCTGTAAGGGGCTTTGGCCCTTTCTTAGTACATCTTTGGGGTACTGTTCTCGGTTCACACTACTGCGACTTGAAAGTCGCGCAACTTACAGTGCGACTTTGCCAGGCGACTTCCTGGTGAGTTGAGTACTACTGTGATGCAACTTTGAAGCGACTTTCAGGGAATACTCGGGTGATCTTTCTGTAATGTCGCCTCCAAGTCGGATCCCTCATCTATATTGATGCGATTTGGATCCGACTTCCATTAAAGTCTATGTGCACGAGTTGGAGCGACTTCAGTAGTGCTAATTAAGAACGCTCTCATTGGCTAACATGGGATTTCACATGTCATACGACTTGGGGGGTCTCACAAGTCAAATCCCAAGTCCTGGCGGTCTGAACGGAGGCTTATAAAGGGACTGCGATAGTGTGGCATGCAATCTGACACTAACTGACACAGGGGGTAGGGAAACTGATTAACTGCCCCTGACATGTCCACTGACACTAATAAAGTGATCAGTGACAATATTAGAATAGTGGAAGAGATCTTGCTCTTTGGAAAAACAACAGACTTGCTGTTCGGATCACCAGATGAAAAAAAAAAAAAAAAAAAGGAATGAAAACCTAAAAAAGAAAATGAATGCAGCCACCACATCTACGAACTGGTAAGCTGCAATGTAAAAAATGTTTGCTTTTTGGGTTAATAGAGTTTTAAATGGAATTCATGTCACTCTAAATCATATACAGCACAGGTGTCAAACACAAGGCCCGTGGGCTGATTCCGGCCCTCCAGGCCATTTCATGTGGCCCATGCACCTTTCCTGCAGGTACCTCCTTGTTTCGGCCCTCACCTTGTCTCAGCAGTTGGCAGAAGAGAGGAGAATAGAACTCCTCTGCCAAATCCTGCAGCTGCAGCACCCCCTCATCTCTTGCCTCCCCTGGTCTCAGCATTCAGCAGACTCTGGTAACTGCCTCCACTCCTCCTCTGGTCCTCCTCCAGACCCTGCACTTTCTGCTTTCCAGCTCTGCCCCCAAAGGGGGTGCACGGTGATGTTAGGGAGGGTGTGGGATTCTTCACATCTGATGTAATGGGGGGGTGGGGTGCTCTGGACATCTAGTATTACAGATACAACCGGCCCTTTGAGGGCGACCATAATGCTGATACGGCCCGCGACGAAATGGAGTTTGACACCCCTGATATACAGTATAACCTTTCACATCCCAATGGATTTTGAAAGCAGATTTTTTTTTTTCATATTTTAAAAACCTGCATCTTTCATTGAAATAATCTCTAGTTCCTATTTATTTTGGCCAAACGTGCTATAGCTCAAGCTTGGAGAACCCCTTCGGTTGTCTTCCAAGGGTTGAAGACCCGGATGAATGCTATGTTGTTCAATGAACAGATGTCTAGCATTCTTCATGATTCTCATCCGAGATTCCTTAAGGTTTGGGAACCTTGGATACGTTATTCCTTGCCATCCCTGCCTCCTACTAGTTATGGCCTCCTATAGTCGCTGCCTGTGCTAACCCTGGATCCGTGATCCTTCTAGTTTCCTTTCTTTCATGTTTTCTTTCTGATTCCCTTTTTTTTTTCTTTTTCCTCTCTTCTAACCTTTTTTCTTTCCTCTTCTTTTTCAGATATTATGTTGGATTACTGCTGCTATTTGGTTCGGCTTTTTGCCGTCCCTCCTTGATGTCATTGGACATTTCGTTATTTGACTAATACAAGTCAGCAGGATGTCTCTGTTTATGTGTTACTGTTCTGCTCTGCCCCTGCGTGGGTGTATTTTGAGCTTGTTGTATTCTTAAAACAAAACTTTTTTAATAAAAATATTGAAACAGAAATAATCTCTAGTGATCCTGCTATGAAGGTCCTTGTTTGGGTACTTCCTGTCTAAGGTGACAACGATTTGTCCCTGTCTGCCAGTTTTACTTCTTTGTTGTCACCTGACAGATGGGATTCTGATGGAGAGTACACTGTGTAGGCATAGTACACTATTATCACCGTCAGCCAATCGGCGGAATGCATGTAGATGGGAAGTGGCTGAAAAAGGCGGGAGCAGCGGGCGGGGCCGAGCCGTGCTGTGTTTTTCAATAGACACACATGGCCTAGCTTCGGCGAGAGCCTGCACATGTGCCACCTAGCAAGCAGCTTGCTATCACCAGCACTAAGATGCAACAAAGGAAGGAAAAAGGTGAAAACAAGTATCGGGAGGGGGAAGAATATGAACAGCCACTACGTCAAAGGACTGTTAAGCTGTGATATATTGCATCTTTATTCTACAGTTTAGTTATACTTTAAGTTCGGATTTACCTGAAGTTTAGAATTTGAGGATATTTTCACCAAATCAAGATTCTTGCAACGTATATATCTAACATTTAATTTTTTTTCTTGTTGTTTGTCCAACCTTCAGAAGGAACACTGGTCTTCTCGGTTAGGTTCAACTATGTTCAAGCATGCATAATGAAATGCGTCTGACGTGCCTTGGTTTGGTGTAATAGGCCGGGTCAGGGTGCAGAAAGAATTGCAGGCGTAATGGGGGGGGGGGTAAGCCCAAGTGTAGAGAATTTTCTATAGAAATAAGTACACAATGCTCACTTCCCCATTCTTGACTGTGTGCTGGGAACACGGTGTAACGCGATCGGCGAGGTCATGAGTTCCCGTGCGGCCCGCAGTACAATCGTCTGACATACCACAGAGGATTAGGGCGTTTTTAGTGCTACAAATTTTTTGTGTTATGGTTGTTAATGGGGACACAGAAGGGGCAAGAGATCTTGCCGTTATGGTGTCATAATCCTCTCTCCAGAGTGACAGGTGTGTTTGGACAGGCCGCATTGGGGAGCGCCCACCCAATAAAAAAGGCATTTTTGAGGGATTTACCGATCTGTCGTCGGGCTAACGGCATTTCCGTAAGATTTTAAGCCAAGCAAGAAAAACTGAAAATTATTTCCTCCAATTATCATAACACGGCCTTGATCAGTCACCAGTCACTGGGATGGTGCAGGGGCTCAGTGGGCTATGCTGTGGCCTTTGATCCGGATTCCATCTTGTATATCCTCCCTGTCTTAAAAAAAATGAGGTCTTCTATCCAATGTTTTGGGGTATAAGTAACCCCCTCATCAAGGAGGACCTCAGAGTATACTGGATGCTGTACATGTCATTTCACATACACCTCATTGGGACTTATAATTCACTGCTTTGCTAGTTCTGTATATGTACTATGTTAGCTGTCCTACATCCATCCTAACATATTGTATTTGTATTTCTACATAAACTAATTTTAATTCAAATAACTTTTTGAATCAAATGTGGGTATGCAAACTATAATGCTCAAAAGGTAGTGGTCTCCAGATTGCAGCCATTTCCTTGATTTTATCAGTCCCTTGGAGCATTATTCTATATAGTTCCTGCCAATGACACTGACAATGGAGCACTATACACCACAATGACACTATTCTTCCCACTGACACCAATGTTGAGACACTATTCCTCCCACTGACACCATGATGGAGCACTATTCCTCCCACTGAAACCAATGATGAGGTACTAATCCTCCCCCTGACACAAATGATGAGACACTAATCCTCCCCCTGACACCAACGATGAGGCACTACTCCTTCCCAATTAAACCAATTATGGGACACAACTCCTCCCACTGACACCAATGATGGGGCACTACTTCTCCAACTGACACCAATGGTGGGGCACTATTCCTCCTACTGACACCAATGATGGGGCACTACTCCTTCCCACTGACACCAATGATGGGGCACTATTCCTCCCACTGACACCAATGATGGGGCACTACTTCTCCAACTGACACCAATGGTGGGGCACTATTCCTCCTACTGACACCAATGATGGGGCACTACTCCTTCCCACTGACACCAATGATGGGGCACTATTCCTCTCACTGACACCAATGATAGAGCACTACTCCTCCCACTGAAGCAAATGATGGGGCACTATTCCTCCCACTGACACCAATGATGCGGCCCTATCCCTCCCACTGACACCAATGATTTGGCACTATTTCCTCCAGTAACACCAATGATGGGGCACTATTCCTCCCACTGATACAAATGATGGGGCACTATTCCTTCCACTGACACCAATGATGGGACACTATTCCTCCCACTGACACCAATGATGGGACACTATTCCTCTCACTGATACCAATGATGGGGCACTATTCCTCCCACTGATACCAATGATGGGGCACTATTCCTCCCACTGATACCAATGATGGGACACTATTCCTCCCACTGACACCAAGGATGGGGCACTATTCCTTCCACTGATACCAATGACGGGGCACTATTCCTTCCACTGATACCAATGATGGGCCACTATTCCTCCTGCTGACACCAACGATGGGGCACTATTCCTCCCACTGACACCAATGATGGGGCACTATTCCTCCTACTGACACCAATGATGGGGCACTATTCCTCCTACTGACACCAATAATGGGCACGATTCCTCCCACTGACACCAATGATGAGGCACTATTCCTCCCACTGATACCAATGATGGACACTATTCCTCCCACTGACACCAATGATGGGGAACTATTCCTCCCACTGATACCAATGATGGGGCACTATTCCTCCTACTGACACCAATAATGGGCTCGATTCCTCCCACTGACACCAATGATGAAGCACTATTCCTCCCACTGACACCAATGATGGGGCACTATTCCTCCCAATGATACCAATGATGAGACACTAGTCCTCCCACTGATACCAATGATGGGGCACTATTCCTCCCACTGATACCAATGATGGGGCACTATTCCTCCCACTGACACCAATGATGGGGCACTATTCCTCCCACTGATACCAATGATGGGCACTATTCCTCCCACTGATACCAATGATGGGACACTACTCCTTCCCACTGACACCAATTATGGGGCACTATTCCTCCCACTGATACCAATGATGGGACACTACTCCTTCCCACTGACACCAATTATGGGGCACTAGTCCTCTCACTGACACCAATGATTTGGCACTATTCCTCTTACTGATACCAATGATGGGACACTACTCCTTCCCACTGACACCAATGATGGGGCACTATTCCTCCCGCTAGCACCAATGATTTGGCACTATTCCTCCAAGTAACACCAATGATGGGGCACTATTTCTCCCACTGACACCAATGATTTGCTACCATTTCTCCCACTGACATGTGTTAACGCTAGGTGAGTTTATGAGCATTTGTTCATCTGGCATGAATACATTCTAATGGCCAGAATAAATGAACATTCTGACCAATGGAATACTTTAACGCCATACCCGCGAACGTCCATAAATACGCACAAACCTGCATAAATGTGCATGCAAAAACTTATTTTTTTCTGCTGCTAAACTCCTGTAAGGAGAAAAGGTATCAGAGAGATGCCACGTGTGCATGTGGCCTAAAGTGTGCAAGTTTCAGTTAGGCCTCTTCCTGCAAACAGGTACAAAAACCGTGAAAATGCAGCAGGGAGATTAAAGTTTGGGGTTTTGTTGAGAAGGCAAAAAAAAAAAAAGAGTAAAAAAAAGTGACAAAATTAAATAAATTTGACGCCACCTACAGGAAAGGCCCCTCCAGTGAAAATAACGAAAGACACCTGCCCAAGGGTGACCACGCAAAAAAAAATGTCCAATCCTCAGAGGAGATAACAGGTAAAAATTTGGTTTCAGTTGCCTAAAGAAAGATCAAATTCCATTACCAAAATAGATTTCACATTGAGAATAATCAGCTAATGAAATGCAGTGGAAAACCTGAGCGCTACAGAAAAACTAAATTCAAAGGAAAAAAAAACAAAACAGAAAACTGAATATTTCACCCTTTTATAATTCGATCTTCCATTGACGTTAAGACTTATAATAACAAGAGGCCCAGCCTGGAGAAGAAAAAGAGTCGCCCTGACGAAGGAAAAACATTTCTGTCCTAAAAACAGTTTGTTGATCTAATCTGCGGGCCAGAAAAAAAAATGATAACCTCTAACCGCAGTGCGAGAGAAAGAACAAAAAAACAAAAAAAAAAACACGCACACTTCGCCACAACAAATCTCAAACGTATA